>NC_091934.1:24635790-24723290 GCF_041260155.1 Ptychodera flava | reverse complement strand
TGTCTATAGAGGTAAATATAGTTTATATTGCATGTGTGAAGATTTCGAATGAGAGCAAAAAAAAACGAAAATTGTAAATTGATAAAATCTGGGTCGGTCGGGCCTGTTTAACAGACATTTTCTCCTTCTTTATCGTTTTTTATCAGAAAGACAAAACTGCCAATTCTTTATATTCTTGCTGTTTAACAAAGATTGCTACAATCAACAACATTGGGGAATATTGGCGACCTTAAAGGAATCAGGTTTTGTTTTACTTTGTGTACATTTTTTGTACATACATTTTAGATAGCAGATACCGTCTTCGTCTTGGTGCTATGAACATGACTACACAGTGTATTTTTCTTACACGGGTAATATATATCCTTTTTTCATCTCTAATGTTTCGTCTTACCCAGGCATGGTCTTCAGAATGTATTTTAACAGAACAGATACACAAGCAATGAACCTTGATTATAGTCAATTCGAAATGGCGTCGATGATGCACTTATTCACAATTGTCGGTAAATATTTCTATAGGTTTATATCCATCACATCCAATGCATGCCAATACGTATTTAGAACTCCTTGCATTTTGTGTACAAAGTTCATTTGCTTTCAAGTTATTTGATTTTGTTCTGTCAATTTGTTTGCCTGTTTCATGATTGAGTGTCTCATTGTCTGACACATGATAGCCGCTTGATATTTTATTTATGATAGGAGTAAACCTAAAGTAAGTTATTACAAATCCATTCAATTAAACAAATGCTTGTAGTAGTTCTGCGTTTCTCTTCTGTCAGAAATTTCCAGTAACAATTATTGTTCAATTCTGTAGAGATAGAAGTGTTTGTGCTTGGTGAACGAAGCATGACTATTCATATCAATAGACTCTAGCACTCGACAAGTGAATTTACAAATACGATCTTCTGTCACGTAGTAGCTTATTGCTTCGATTATACACTTTTTCTGACGGCAATAACAATTCCCAATGTGTTGATTTATGGATACAGTCTGACACATTAGCACCAAAGAGGCCTAATATGTTTTTAATATATTACCAGTATATGTTGACTTCATTTTGCAATCACATCAACAAGATCAGGGCATGGTCATACTGTAAGATTACAACTAATTTATGAGTAATATATTTCCATTCAATACCTTCAAGTTAATGTCAAAAATGAGGTTGATTTGAAAGCATTGTAGGCGGAATGTGTTAAGTTGCCTATTTCACCGAGCTAAACAAAAACATCTTTAAAGGGACTGTCTACGCAAATATCAACCTGCCTTAAAACATTAAAGAAGATTATTTTGGTAATTTAGATGATGAAAAGAATGAGAAATGGCTATTTATTCTCCTGGAAAGTATTTTTTTATTAAATGTTGTGTATTGCGCCACGGTATGGAAGTGCCACCTATCGAAATTCCTCAAAGACACTGCACCTTTAATGGCGTAAAGTTTTCGTGTTTCGCTGAGGAAGGTAGTAGGTGTCGCTAGAGTTTTGGAACTACCGTACGTTTGTTTTGAATTACTGGCGCTACGAATACACCAGGCCTTCAGCCTTATATCTTCGAACCACGAATTCAGCGATTCCGAGCTCCAGGATTTCGAACCTGGTGTTTCCGTCGAATACATGGACGCGTCTATAGAATCGAAAGTAAAATAAGATAACGTGACTCCACCAGTTACTGTAGAAAGCTGTACACAAGTTATAACGGGAGAGAGTGCTTTCTAGTACGTGGAGCTGAACACATCTCCGATATCGCTTGATGTCGAAACGAACTCTAACGTTACCCCAAATTAGTTTACTTTCGGGCAAACAGTTCCGATCAGCAGTGCAAGTTAGTATTATCACTTGACAACAAACGATGTTGTATTTCAAACGCCCTAAGAGAATTGGATGACGAAATTGCTCCGCCTGTATAGCCATTGCAACCCTAGTGTAAAATATGGACAACTATTTTATAACGAAGATTATAATATTCTTGGATCGAATCCGGCAATCTGATTGTCTGTTTTTTTTTTATATTCTAAACAAGAAGACCTGCGCGCTCTGTAACATTTTGAGCTCGCCAAAGTGGAACTCCAGCTTAAGAGCTCAACACCCCACTATGTCGAACATGTCTACGGCTTGAAATTGATTTTCTACCCTTGGGTGATAGCTCTGCTGGTGGACAGAATTGTCCCTAAGGTTATCGTTCGCCCAGTTAAAGCGTCGATTCGTTGCTTCGCTTCGATAAAGTTTGTATGTATGATGTGTGATAGTGAGCGTGCGTGCGTGAGTGCTTCACGAACTCTACAACGTGTGGAGCGGTCTCAGTCAGAAAATGTAACAACTTAGCCGGCTATTGAACCACTCTTTTTTGGAGTGGAGATTTAGCCAAGCGGTTCTCTCTGTTGCCTCTCCGCTAGGCGAAAAATGCCGTATGTTGTGAGTTCGAACCCGATTGAAACTAGCCGTATTTTCTACCCTGGGTTGGTAACTCTGCTGGTGGACAGAATTGTCCCCGAGGTTATCGTTCACCCAGTTAAAGCGATGTATTCGTTGCTTCGCTTTGATAAAGTTTGTATGTGCTTAACAAACTCTATTTAACACTATTGAACCACTCTTTTTTGGGAGTGGAGATTTAGCCGAGCGGTTCTCTCTGTTGCCTCTCTCCGCTAGACGACTGATGCCGTATGTTGTGGGTTCGAACCCGATTGAAGACTAGCCGTATATTTGATCATTCTATTTAGTCTGGTGGTGTTCGATGAACCCACTAATGATGAGTTTATATAAGTAGCGAGGGCAATGTAACAGCACCATTTTAAAAGTTTTTTGATGACAGTTTTTTCAAGAAAAATTCTTCAAGTTCAATGTGTAATCACGATATCGATGCGTTGCGTTACCGTATTGAATGGATTCAAATGTGCACGCGCGGGTGTTTCGAAACGTTCTTTTAGAGTTGTCTGAGGCTGGGGGCTTCTGAACCCTCCATCCAACTTCGGTTATAAATAACGTCATTGTCCACTTGTGTTTAACTTTATCATATTATAATGAGGTTAAAATGTCACAGGTCTAACCTGAGAGCGAGCGCAGCGTAGGGTATATCGTCATTGATGTTTTCAGGCAATAGCAATAGCATGCTAATTTCTGTGTGTGATGCATGATGCATATTTTTGCTATTGAGGTTAAATTGCTGTCAATCGTTTACTAGAATAACAATTATAGATTATTGTAGCAATTTAACTCAGAAATGCCAAGTTCACCATCAAAAATTATTTAAAATTGGTAAATTACATGATTCCGATCAGTTTATTGTAATAGGGGCGGGAACAGAGGCCGTCTAATGTATAACAAGTCCTTGATATTCCCGTTGGTAGCTCTGAAGCACACGATTTTTAATTCTCGCGTGAGTTGACCGTTCGTTCTCGCGAGAGTTAGCTGGTTTCAAAATGACGGCGTACAGTCATCACCGAATCATGTTCTCAAAAGTGATCGAAAATGATCATTTTGAATTTTATTTCTCACTTTCTTTAGAAAAGAGATTCTTTTGTCGGAAAAAAACAAATTGTCGAGTAGGATTTGCGGTAGATGACATCTTTAATTTCACGTAATCAGTGTTAAAGTATTCAAAATGGCAGCCTTCATGTAAACAACCGGAAGTACACTCTTTTCAAACTCTTAGGTGTATAAAGATTCCATTCTAAATTTCATTTGCACACGTTAGCCTGAATTCTCGCTTCGCGAGCAGCCTTGGGCCGCTCTCGCTGCGCTCGCTATAAATGGTATGTTCGAATATTGTTTGCTGATATATTATTTCTGGGGTAAAAATTAGTATCTTTTGATGAAATGATCACATCGCCTCGCTCGATAATTATTTCCTACCAAATATGGTTATTTTCACCCCAAAGTCTTACATCCGCAACCAAATACCCTCGCTTACAGTTTATAACCTCTAAATGTTTATCGAAAAATGCAAATTCAAAGTGCTCGTTGTTCAGTTAATATAAATCTATAACATAGAAAAAGCGAACAAATGACAAATAATTCCAAGCACCGTTCCTCGTGGGAAGAGAGGAGAGACAAAGCGGACGATCGGAAATGACTAATGTGTCGACTCTAAAAGGAGTGTCTCTCATCTAACAAACGATAGATATTGTACACACTTTCATATTCTCCGGGGCACTAACTCAAAAATAGAACACACTTTAATTTTCTCGAACCACAAAATAAAATTTCAATTTATCCTTTCAACGTGCAGTCATAACACATACACAAAAATTTTCATCTAGTCAAAATCAACTGGTTGTGAGCTAACGGTTATTAGAAACTGCCATAGAGGTAGAAAGAGATTGCGGATTCGCGTAGAGCCGTTTTTGCTGTCAACTTGATGCATCATTCTCCCTTTTGGGAAACAGAATGCTACTCGTCAAACATGCCACTCTAGACAGGAGATGTAGAGTATTTTTATCAGCAAAAAACATAATCCTCTTTCCTTCCTTTCCACCGTTTTTTCCAGGTTCAGAAGTCAGCATTCTCTAGGGGTGGATGAGACTGCCAATTCACAAGCACAATTTGTCCTGACGTACACGCTTAGTTTAAATTTTGGAAATGGTCTGAAAAACATTACATCTTTAAATGTATATCACGATTTATATTTCTTATCGAATTTTACCTCGTGACTCATTGACATCTAATCTGTAATATCCACGACAGATGGATGTCATCCAAACTAACCAAGGTGTCCGTGGTACAGCTATTGTCCCCACCTCGTGACAACGTTAACAGCAAAGAGAAACGTGGCGGCCTAGCACAGAGGCAGATCATCGCATTGTCATGGCAACAGGAGAGCGAGATGGGTACATAGTGAATCCAAATGAAAAAAAGATATTCGTCATTTAGCTTTTCCTTTCGTGCCAAAAATAGCTGGTAGTTTTTGAGCAGCCGGATGCGTAAATGCTAGAATATGTAAGGGTCATTAGCATGTCGTTATGTAGACCAGTTAAAAAGTAGTCAAGGATCTTCTCCTTCTTACCTACGAAGACAATCTCTACACAACGAAAACTGGCATTGTAATGTGAATTGTACCCTGAGCGTCGGCCAGTCAGAATCTACTGGCTGTTTTCCTTATACTGGTAAGACTTCCGACAGGAGCACGGACGTTATCACATTTAACAACGGCAACTTCATCTACCATGTTCAACGGATCTTTTAATGCAACTCTCACGGTTCGCACGGAAATATAACCGTCTCCGTGATGGCATCATGTCTTTCAGCGACGATCGTGTTACGAAACTGCTTGTCGGCTTCCGTTCTCTCAAAATCTCAACAAAACAAAACACAGGTAAAGCATTTTTGTGTCCTTCATTTTTAACAAAATGTCGATAACTAGTATGCCATGCTTTTTAATGGTTTGCTGTAAGATAAAACGGATCATGTTAATTGAGTGATGTCATTGGTTGCAATTCAATTGAAGACAGAGGCGAGACACCTCAACACTTTAAAAATGGATTAAAAGAGACAATATCAAGATCAGTTTGCATGGTAATTCTATCATGGTTTATCAGTGTTATTATTGTTCGACTTTGTCACTATATATTATTTTAATAGCGTTTAATCAGGGATCACAAAATCTAGCGTACAGTTTTTAGAGAGCCGTCAGTATTTACGGCCAGGGGGTCAGAGGAAGTTCATCGGAAACTCAAAAATTTCGAGTGGCCCTTCCTCCGCAAACATTGATAAATTTGAGTAACTCCCATCTAGAATGCTGACATTTTGACTGAACCCCCCTTCCCAAAGGTTAAACCATAATACATGTTTTTGTAAAATTTACAAAATACAGCAATCGAGAAAATCTTTCTAATCCTGATGTACCCCGATAGATTATCATCAGTTATCTCATGACGGTTGAAAAAGGTGAAACTATCAAAATGAAATTCAAAGTCACAACAAAATACAGATATGAAAGCTCACGCTATAATCAGTATCTAACCATATGGAAATTGTTTAATTTAGATGCGTATCATGACAGGATTTTCACTAAGATATCTGACTGCAGAATTTGAAAGTACAATAGGAGAACACGCGAGCGGCTGAGGGGGAAGTGTCAGAGGGGGTTTCCCTTATCGTGTACGGAAAATTTTGAGATATTGATGTGTGCAATGGTGTAGTCTGGTGCAATCTGAGAGGTGATTTTAATTTTTTTTACCTGTTAAAACTGTTAGAACACCAAAGGGAGAGAGCTTGATAGGTGGCCCCCTCACTAATATAGAAATGTTGAGAAATTGATATGTATAATGGTGCAATCAAACAATGACAATGAAAAGCATGAATATGGTATGTGTAAATGTAAAAATAGTTATTGAACTGATGTCAATTAAAATATATATGTTTCTTTGACTATAAATGATGAATCCACTACACTTCATTTTGTCTTGATCCTGTGAAATTTTGAGAAAATGATGTGTATAATGGTGGTGCAGTCTAGTGCAATCCGAGAGGTATTTTCAATTTGTCAGCTACGTTTCTACACCAGTGATAAATTCGAAGGGACTGTGATCAAAGAAATAAATACATAGCTAAAGAGACTTTCAAGAGCCTCGGGACTAGTCTGTCCGCCAACAGAACTAAATTGAACTACCCAAGGAACTACAGTAATTTTTTCGTTCACATTGAAACTCACAATACACCCTAATGCACTTGTGCAGTCAAAAGCGATCAAAACCGCCCGAATTCATCGGAAGATAACGAGTCTGTACGGTACAAGTCGAGTAGTAGTAATGTTAGATAATTCACAAAATACTGGGATTAGACGTACGATGCATGTACTCGGACAAAACCCCCGGTATTTTGTGAAAATCTTCATCATATATCTTTTTAGTCCAATTTTGCCAGAAAAAGTCAAATTTAAGCGTTTTTGAATGCTCGTTGTGCACTGAGCAATGGCGAGCAGACTGGAAACGCGTTAAACGCGTCCGCCCACAATGCGCAGAGATGGCGAGCAGACTCCAACCTGAACAGGCTACCGAGCAGGCTCATAAACTCACTTTTGATAGTCATTCAAATTGTAGCATTGAAGAATCTTCATTTTTATTTTAACATTCATTGCATTTCCATTGTGATTTTATTATCTTTTTAAAATTCATTTTTGTTAAACTGCCATTTTGACTTTAGATTTCCTTTACATTTTGATTTTCTTTTTAAAGTTAGAATCATTTTCATTCTTGAAAATGAAATTCATTTTCATTTCGAGTTTGATTTTGATTTGATTCTTTCTCTGGAGTGAAAACTGACTTTAGATTTCCTTTTTTAAATTTTGATTTTGATTTCAAAGTTATAATCATCTTCATTTTTGAAAATGAAATTGATTCTCATTCCAAAGTCAATTTCAATTTTAATTTTTCTGCTTGCAAATAAATTTCTCTTAATATTTATTTTGATTTTGATTTTTCGTTGCGAAATGAAATTCATTTCTGTTTCAATTTTACGTTTTGTGCTAAATTTAAAGATTAAAGTTAACACATGTTTTTCTGAAACTTTTGCAATACACACCAAATTTCAACTTCAAAACAACAAAGGTTATGTGGTCAACTTGAGCCTTGATGTGACAGCCATTGCATGGGCAGGTAACTCACAAAGTTGGAAACTTGAAATGACCGAAGCTTAGATTTCAAAATAAGTTCACAACGCAAAGGCAGTAAAAATCATAGAAAAATTATAACTACGATCGAAACCAAAATCAAAGCGAATATCAAAATGAAAATTAGTTTAGTTTTGAAAGTCAATTTAAAAATGACAATGAAAATAAAACAACACTGCAAATTGAAATCAAGCTCAAAAATGAAAACGAAAAGAAAATTAATAGTAAAACCAAAACGACAATGAATTTTAACAATGACAAAGAAACGAATATCATAACGGAAATTATTTTAGTTTCGAAAGTCAAAATCAAAATTGAAATAAAAAAGTCAAAAGAATGATATAAAAACAAAAAAATTAGTTGAAATCAAACTCAATTCGAAAATGAAAATAAAAGTCAGAACAGAAGTCACAATCAAAAACAATATAATATGAGTGTAGAAAGTCTTAAAGTGAAACCCCCAAAAAATCTCAATGATTAATTTTAAAATAGAAATCACAACCAAAATTAATATCAAATCGAAAAAAAATTAGAACAGAAATCCAAAGAAACATAAAAACTTTAACTTTAAAAACTAAATGAGTTTAGCTTTGAAAAAGAAAATCAAAACGGAAAGGAAACCTGAAGTCAAAACAGCAATTAAAATTGAACTTATTTTTAAAATGGCAAATAAAGTTACAATATAAATTCAGGTTAAATGGTTCAAATGTAATGGAAATCTCAAATATGAAGTCAAAATCATCACTGAAATAAAAGACAATTTAAATGTGAAATGGTTGATAAATCACAAAACGTTTATACATGGTAACGGTAATCAATGTGAATTTGATTTTTAAGTGAATAAACTTCAAAACGCAATAGAAAGTCAACATCTAAGTGAACAAGAGTAAGTTTAATTTTAATTGTAAAAGTGAAATCATAACATAGATCAAAATGAAATTTTAGCGAAGATCAAAATGAAAATAGAAACGGAAATGACTATGAATTTTAAATTAAAAATCAAAATGCAAAATCAAAGTGAGAATAGAAACATAACTGAATATCATTTGCAATTGTACATTGCAAATCAAAATCAAACTGTAAAATAAAGCGACATTCATTTTAATTCGAGTGAAAAATTTTAAATTAAAATTATACTCGAAATGAAAATGAATTTCATTTTCGAGAATGAAAATTATTCTCACTTGAAACGAAAATCAAGATATAAAGGAAATATGAAGTCAATTTTCATTCGAGAGAAAAGGTCAAAATCATAATTAAACTCGAAATGAAAATGAGTTCCACTTTCAAGAATGAAAATGATTCTAACTTTACATAGAAAATCAAAATGTAAAGGAAATCTAAAGTCAAAGCCGCAATTTCCAATTAAAATAAAAATGAAGATTCGTCAATGCTGCAATTTGAGTATAACGAGCGTCCTCGGTTGCCGTACACCACCGTTTAAGTGCTATAAATAGTCGTTCTTCAGCATACTTCACATTAACAGGTGGTGGACGAACAATTATTCACTGCATTACTAAATGTTGCTGCCAGTTTTTGTGAACAATGTAAAATCTTCTTTTGTATTTCGCCATGATGTTGACGTTAAGGTGTTATGAGGTTTAAGGTCAAATCAATCGGACTTGAAACGAGTTCAGCGCGTCCGCTCACTTCGCGCACAGAACGACTCGTCAACCCGAACAGCGCCGTTCAAGTGCTAGAAATTGTCGTTCAGCAGCTGGTGATGGACGGACAGTTATTTACTGCATGAACAACTGTATTATATAGCTGTATTACAAAAAAGTCAACACGTACTCTTTGTACTATAAGGCAGCAATCTTGATAAAATTCGGCAATGAAGTTATCAATATAGCACAACATCCTCAACGACCACAGTTCTTGAGTAACTTGAGTAAAAGTTTATGGAAGCAAAAACAAACTTGAGCAACAACTGTGAAAAATAAGGAAAAAGATAAAGAAATCTACGAAAATACATATATTAGATAAGGAAGAACCCAAAATGAATCAGTTTTATGTAATTGCAAGTGAACATTATAAATCAACCGGTTTCTGCATATTATCGTCCAAACATGCTTTCACGGAGTACAGGTAATAGGTATTAATGCTTGGCTCAACCCCCGGCAAGAGTTACCGGTTATAACAAAGAAACATAGTAAATAAAATGTTGTTTAAATGATAAGCTAATAATACTATTATATATATATATATATATATATATATATATATATATATATATATATATATATATATATATATATATATATATATATATATATATATATATATATATATATATATATATATATATATATATATAATCCCATGGTATTTTCTCTCTTTGATGTCATCGTATACGAGTGTTTTTTGCGGAGCCGTACAAGTTCGAGCCCGCCGAAGGCC
Source organism: Ptychodera flava (assembly GCF_041260155.1). NCBI lineage: Eukaryota > Metazoa > Hemichordata > Enteropneusta > Ptychoderidae > Ptychodera > Ptychodera flava. The sequence continues at coordinate 24,713,291 of NC_091934.1, read as the reverse complement.
AGAAGTATGTCTTCACTACGCTGCAGCTGTGCAGGTTTAATTCCGAGCGAGAAATTTATGGAACATTTTGTGTGATAAGGGAAATTAATCGTTGTTCGTCGAATGAATTTAAGCATGTGTCTCCTGTGTCATTTATTCAGTTGAACTTACCTTGAAGAGTAGCTTTCAGGTTTATCGCCGACCGGGATAGCCTAGCCAGGTACAACGTCAAAATTGAGCCTTACGACTCGACTGGAGCCGCGAGTTACTGAGCAATGAAAATAAAACGATCGACAGAATCCCCGTTTAATTCTCGGGAATAGCTAGCGACTTGAAATTTCATTTGACACGCCTTCTAGGTTTCCAAGTCTGGATTTATCGGGTAACCTCTTTGTAATAATGTCAGGAGAGCGCGGCATCGATCACGGCAAATCGATCTGTGTCGCGACGTAAATGTATTGAACGGTACAAAGCAGGAAAACAGTTCCAGTTGAAGACGTACAACAGGAGTAATATGGTTTTCTTATGTGTGCTAGTGTACGTATCACAGTGGAGATACGGGCCAGTTCATGTGGTAAATATTATATATATATATATATATATATTATATATATATATATTATATATATATATATATATATATATATATATATATATAATATATTCAGTTAAACTTACATTGCGGAGAAGCCACAGACGAATCTGCTCGGCCAAATTCCCTACGTCGAAACCATTGGTTCAGTAACGTAGCTACGTTTATATATATATATATATATATATATATATATATATATATATATATATATATATATATATATATATATATATATATATATATATATATATATATATATATATATATATATATATATATATATATATATATATATATATATATATATATATATATATATATATATATATATATATATATATATAAGCAAACAATGAAACAATAAGGTGTTGTTGGTATTACTTTACTCGTTTACTCGCTGAATCTTATCTAATTCACTCACACCCCGAACTCTAGCCTTTTGTAGTGAATGAAGAGTTTGCATAGATAATGTATCATATCTTTTTGCCGATAGGTTTGTGTTTGTCAAATCTCGCCATCGCTGACATGTGTACAGGCTTACTTTTGTGTCCACCGCTTGCAGTTACAGCAGTTCTAGGTCATCGCTGGATGGACCTCTGGATCTGCTGACTGCAATTCATCCTTTTGATGTTATTTCGTGGCGTGTCATCAAATTTGACAATGGCCGCCATCAGCGTGGAGTGGTACCTCTCTGTTGCCCACCCTCTAAAGTATGGTCTTCTCGTTTCTCGAAGAAACATTCTCATCCTTTTCACAAGTGTCTGGGTGATAGCCTTGGCTTATTCAGTGTTGCCTTGGTAATAGACTTGGTTCAAGTCAGTGAATTTAAAAAAAATAAAACCATTTATAATAGTTTCTCTTGTGTCTCTCGATTTCGTACAAACCTATCTGGAATTTGGCAGCTCACGCCAGGTTTTCCCAGCGATTGAATGCGTCACGTTTGAGTCTGCGCAGTACTGAGTTAGTTTCTGCCGGATTCACCGACTTGGACTTCTTGCAAAGTACAGGCGGTGAGACGGACTGTGTACATAGTGACGTAGAGCTAATACAAAATGATTGACTGCCCCCGCCGTTATTCTGGCCAATAAGAAGAACGCATGCTAATAAACCTCTGCATGCATTAAAAAGTTTGTTGTCATCTCCGTGCAAAGCTAGACATCGAGTACGTTTTATATTCTGGGCGAATAATGGCATCAAGTTCGTACATCAACCGCGTTTTACAACTGATCGGTCGACCATCGCTAATCATGCGAGGTTACCAAAGAAAGCTTGTTGAGAGTTACATTGAGGGAAAAGATGTGTTCGTCTGCGCACCAACCGGCAGCGGAAAATCACTGACATACGAATTCGCCCCACATTGTTTTGATTTCCATCGCTTTGGGCACGTAAGAGAACAGGCTACAACTGTAAGGACGGTGTCTTTTTCCATCCTTGAATAACCGGCGACGATTTTCGCATTTTGCAACATGGGCCCCACAAACAACACAGATATTTTCACACGTTTTCGGTGATACAACAGACGTCGTGCTGACTTTTGTGGGAGTGATCGCACTCGACATTTTGTCAACAACGCCATGTGAGTTTTATGCACATCTCGTTTGGGTCAATTGGTAACTCCTCCCAATGTGTAAAATTTAGTGATGCCATCTTATGATAATATATAAGTAAAGAAAACGTCATCTCATGAATAATTTATAGCAACGCAGATCATGCAAGAAAGCCAAGTCTGTGATTCCGGGTGAAACTCCGCTGTATAGCGTTCACTCCACTCATCGCGTCCACTCACGCGCGCGTTTCACATGAAAGCAAATACAAATCATTGCGTTCACTCCACTCAAACATTCACAAATCACAGACTTGAACCAAGTCTAAGTGTTGCCCATATTACTTTCAAAGAATGCTGAATACAATCCTTTCATTTTCATATGTAACTCCGGAATCCATCGCTATACTTTAGTAAGATTTTTAACATCATTTGTCTTTTATTTTACACCCTTTTCAGTCGACATATATTGCTATTCTAAAATATATATGCTCTCGAGGAAAGCGGGTCGAATACGGATACAAGAAGCAACAACTGATGGAAAGCAAACTGTACAGGGAGCGAATGATTTCCAGAACATCGCAGAATGCCAGGGTTGCATTGGAAATGTTCATAATTTTAGTCGTTTTCCTAGTGTGCATGGGTCCTGCAATGATCATCATTTTAAGTGATGGAATTGTTAATGAAAATGTTCCTCGCTCTGCTTACCATGCCGGCACTGTACTGTTCCTGTCCAATAGCGCTTTGAATCCGTTTATTTACATGACTCTAAACAGAGCCTATAGGAAAAAAGTGATCCACTACTTTTGCCGAATACGAAACAGTCCGATTCAACAGCAGCAAAATCGGGATTGTGTCTCGTTGAGTTTGCAAGAAACTTTCAGAAATAGAGATTCTGAAAATATCATCGACATTAACTTGACAAGCCTTGAGCGAATTGAGAAAGCTGCAGGCCTTCAGAATAAAGACAGTGCTTGTGCAGGTCCATCAGAGGCCTTATCAGGATATGTACCTGATCCTACAGGTGCTATTCCTGGAGCTGTGACTGAGACTGTCGAGCTCTGTTAAAGCCACTGATAATTTGAAACTTAAAATGTCAAATTTTCATGGAACACTTTCTTTACAAGTGGAGAAAAAGCTGATTTACACACATTATGTGACGAAACAAAATCTTTATAACGGACGAGATTGTTTCAAACCTTTGGAGGTAGGCCGGTGTCAACTTTATTTCTTACATTTTACTTAGTTTTTCAAGTTCCTTTTGTACTGCATCTTTTCCTTGCATCGGTAGTAACATGCATCGAATTGATTTCGAAATGTAGCTCTTTCATGTATTTTGTTTTCTTACAAAAATGCATTTTCTCTTATTTCTATTGGACACGTCAGACATTTTAAAAACAGTATTGCTATGCCTACAACCATGTAAAAATCTTGAAATACACTTAAGTGTCACGACCGGAGAAGCCTTATATCATCTACGTTGCAGGACTATTATATGAATATGATTTATAAAATCCGCTTGCTATATTTGGTTGGGGTTGGAAACCACCGAACGGAATCAACAGGATTTAAGTTTTTCTTCTGCTCTAGACTTTAAGGAAGAGTCACTGAGTATGTATGGATAACATTCAACAATGTTGTGGCATGTGCAATACAGTATATTATGTGTATATATTTGTCAAGCCATGAGTGGCACTGTTAAGTGAGACTTTTACGCGCCTAAGCAAATGTGTCATAGATAAGCATTTGATTTGCACGACAATAAAGACGTTTACTAACCGACCATCAAAAACAGCAGAGCTTTGCACGACTTTTTTCGAATATCGGAATTTGAAATACCTTTCTCAAGTGTTATTATTATTATTATTATTAGTAGTAGTAGTAGTAGTAGTAGTAGTAGTAGTAGTAGTAGTAGTAGTAGTAGTATTACAAGTTTAGGGGCTATAAGTATTATATAGAAATCTAATAACAGTTCATTGAAGCTGTGTTGGAATTCTGAAAAAGAGGTGTTGTTTATTTTAATTTGTCATCGTGTGACTTCCAATTGTTGTATGTGCAGCGCAGAATTATGCATCATAAGCTTACTGTTCGGAGAGAGGGGGATATCATTAACCCACGGGGTAATGCTTGTCGGAAAAGTGACATTAAGCAGCAGTTTAAGTGATACCAGCAGGCCTAGACTTTTTTACTTTTGTGCGAACTTTATGGATACACGTTCAATCAGTTCAATTTAATTTTGTTTTTAGTTTAATTTTCTTCCATCAAAACTCACGACTATGAAAAAGATTTCCAACATAGATCAACAATCTCTCTCTCTCTCTCTGCAGAGAAATTTCTTTTCTGCGACCACCGAACCTCGTACGCGTAATATTGGCATTGCAGAATAAACATTTTTTTGCATCTCGCATGTTTCGCCCTGCCAGTGTAGTCTTGCATGTCTTGCAGCAGTGCGGACGCACATAGGCGATTTTTCCGTTGTTGCTAGGCGTGTCTATTCCAGATTCTGTCGTCACTAAGGCGAGACGACGGGCGCCACCTAGTCTAAGCTGACTGACAGGGCGACACATCAGGTAAGCTGAGCTCTCCAAATTTCATTAAATTTTGACCGTTAAATTAGATTAATATGTTTTAAGTGCGTTGGTTCTAGTAGATTGATGGTCCGACAGTTGTTTTGATGGCTTTTCCCCAAATATTTGACATTTTTTTCGGAAATACGGCAAAAACTTCTAATGTCAATTGTGGGTCGGTTGTGACATATCTGGCAGAAACTTGCGAAATTAATACGTCGTTTGAGAAGTTAACATTTCCGTCTCATGGGTTTAATTTCTAAAGTTTTGGTAAATTTATTATCCTTACTCATCATTTAATGTGCTGGAGCAAAATCGGACTTGGGGAAGATCGGATGGCATTCTGAGAGCGATTTATTTTCAGCTATGTACAAACCGGAAGTGAGCCAAGGAGGCCGTACAACATGCCCGGTAATCGATTGCAACTAAAATAATATTGCAGGGTTTAACGGAACTGTTATTTTGCAGAACATCTCTTTGGGATGAGCGAAAAATCTTCCTCCGTATCTGACAGTTTCATTAGTTTCCATCGCAACATTCTGTGTAGAGAAATAATATTTCTTCCCTTTTCATCAAAAAATATATACACAGATCTGATGACAAGCTCTCTGCTTGATATGCTAAAAGCTGCATTCTAAAATATAAAAAGCATCTGTTTATGTGTAGGATAAAAATACTTGTGTCAATATGTACATGCATAAAACTCGTAAGGCTGCGTTCACAAAAAACGGTTAAGGGGGCTGGAGGAATTCAGGGGGGATTCGAAAATTTTTGGGTAGTAGAGGGGAGGGGGACTTGAAAATTTTGCTCCACCTGTAGGGGGAACTTGAATTTTTTTGGTTCCCTTTATGTTTTACATTTTCCAATTCAAAGTTTTTGTAGGTAATTCAATGAAAAATGAATACAATTTTTATGTCATCGAATTGTTGTAATGTTAGTAAATTTAACAAAATCTAGAACCATTTTTGTTACATTTCATGACTTTTATTTCGAACAAATCTAAACATGTGTGATTTGTCGTAAAAAGCCAAATGAGCCTAGTTACACAGGGCAGAAGCTGCAAATGTTGATGATTTCTGCAATATTTCTATGTTTCAACTACAGTTTCTTGCTGTCTCCCTACAGCATGCTCAAACACACAATATTCAGTTTGTCGACAAAACCTGTATATACAAATATGTATTTGGTGACAATTTAATTAGAGTTCAGACTGACAGTCAGTGATACAAATGCATGGTACACATACACAGGCTGTGATAGCAAGCTGAATATTGGACAGTTCAAGATGCTGTAGGGAGTCGAACAAGAACTCAGTTGTATAAACTGAACAAAAATATTGTCAAAATTATCAAAGTATCACTATCAGATTCTGCTCTGCTACTGCAGTGTCACTGTTACTGCATACCTGAGCAGTGCAGAGATAGCTCTGACTCTGATGTACACGGTAGCTGAAGAAGGGTTTCGGTCAAATGACGATCATGACAGTGAAACATACAGGCCAGGGTCCTTAGGGAGCAACATATGGAAGACAAGGAGACTTGAAAAGTTATCGTGAATTTTTGAATTGTGGCATATGAGAATAAATCAAATATTAAAGAAAAAGATGGGGTCACCATGCTTGATTTTCTATATTTTCATATTCTTGTCATAAAATAATACAAAAGTAAAACTTTGAACAGTGAGGACTAAATGAAAAAAATATGTGACTAAATGGCATTATTTATTTTTTAACAAAATTTGCCATTATTACACCCAAAATTTCAGAGATTAAAACATTTATTTTATGGAACTTTTTAGCCATTCAGTATTGTCCATTTCGAGTAGCATCTAATTCATATATGTCTTGGACTTTTGAAACAAATTTTTGGTAAGTCACTGTGCTCAGTTTTTGACAACATGGCAATGAGCCAGAATTCACAATTTGCCTACTGATGATCGTCATTTTTGTGCTCTTGGGCAGGAGCAATTGACCTGGACAGAGTTGGATGACAAATCCAAAAAGTTCACTGATGCCTTTAAGATGAATCAATTTAAGAACTTGTCTCAGGAATATGACTTTACAAAGTGCTAATAGCAGGTAGTGTTGAACACCTGTGAGCGGAACGCCGCAATACGTGATTTTTTCTGCATACACATCCTTTACAAATATGTGGGATTGTGATAGGTGGGGGGAACTTGAAAATTATTTAGGGTATTGAGGGGGATCTGAAAAAAATAAGATTATAATCGCGATTCCTTCAGCCCCCAGAGTAAATGACTAGGTGTTGGAACAGCTGATGATGTGAGAGCTCTATGTGATCTATGCATGTACATTAAGAAGGCCCAAGGTGTATTTTTTATAATTGGATACATACCTTAAAATGTTATTTATAATTCCCATTTAATGTATTGTCAGTACATTTGTTTTCTACTTGCAGATCACGGAACATCTATACAGTGAAAGAACTGACACAGAAAGTGCAAGAAGAATGTTTTGATTTTTCTAATTTAATTTTGCAATAAAATGTTGACCTTAACAATATTCCTGACTGTCCGGCAATTTTATTTAGTTGTGGCAATATGGAAGCTTGGAATAAGTGTTGAATGTGTTTCAAAAATTGTCTGGGTGTAGTACCCTTTGATAAATTACAAAATGCATGACACAGAAATATTTTATTCTATCTGAAATGAATACCAAGATGACTAAACCAAAGTCTCAGCAGTCTTGCAATCATTTTTGAAGGCAATATATGTCTGGATGTGCGCCTAGACATAAGAGCAAATAATACCTGAAATATACAGTAAAGCCCCATTAGCTGTATCTTTTCTACACATGCACTTTGCAATGCTCACCAAAATATATTATCTGATTTTCAAAGATAGCTTTTGCATTCCCTGTCATTACTCGAATCCATATTTGGAAGCCAAAAATTATTGCATTGTTAAAAATCTAAGTTGTACATTCTTCACCAAATTTGGAAATTTTTATATCACATTTTGGAAGAACTTTGGCTTAGTCACTTTTGATTGGAAATCATCCTAAAATACAGCTAATGTGCCTTAAAACAAACACCTTTTTCCTAAAAAAGGATGTAGGTTGTGTTACAATGATCAGACGTGGGCTTACTTTGTTAAAAGAAAGGAAAAAAAAAATTATAACAAGTTACAAAATGGATACGAAGCATGATTTCTGAACAAAAGGCAATGATGATGAAAAATGAAATTCTAAAAAAACGACAGAGATGGCAAAGGTCATCGGTAGAGGGCGGCTTTATTTACTCGCTAGGTCATGGTCGATGGTGTTTTGGGCACATTTTAAGTTAACATTTCCGTCTCACGGCTTTAATACAAAAACCGAATACGTAGTCTCAAAACTAAGTATCTGCGCTATCGATCACTGGCCAAATCTAACTTGGGGACGACAAGGTGACGGAGTAAAACGCTAAAATTTAGGGCGGTATGAGTAATTTTGAGGGTAGGAACGCACGCGACGACTTTGTTTTTCACCATGTTTTTTCACAAAATGGACAATTTTGTGTCAAACGTCTGTTCCACCCTATAGGTTACGTTGATATCTTCCACAGTATTTAGTTTTTACGGCACACGGAACACGGGTAGACAGACCCTAAGCGAAAAATCTCCATGGTTTCAATTGCAGAATGCGGCGATATAAATTTGAAATTTTTCGTTCCATACCCCCCACGTAGAGAAGTTCGATTTGGTGCGTTCCGACTATGTGCGTCGCCACTGCAGAGACCCTGCGATTCGCGTTCTTCACTGTTGGAACACGCGCAATTCACGCGCACGCCCTTCAGAGAGCATGCGCAATTGAGTCTATGTGCGCGTGTCAGTAAAGCTCGTGCTATCGTGTCGTTGAACAGTTGAACGTTGACAGAAACTGGAATTACTGCAGAGAATACTTTTCAGGATATCACATGTGAGTGTTAAGGTATCAAGTAGGACGTTTAGGAAATCCTTTTAGAAAGTTCAAGCCGCCTGTGGCCATTTTGTGGAGTATAAGCTTATAGGCTTACGTAACTGCAGCGTATTTCTACTGTAAGCTTACATACTACATTGCCGGAACATATGCGATGGAATTTTGTGTTTCACGTCGTTCAATCATTCAGATGGAAATGCCGTCCTTCTCCAAACTTCGTAAAAAACAGGGTGACAGACTTTGGAATGCTAACTCTTGTATACAATGTCGTAATTTAATGAGAAGACATTTGTATTTGAGCACGGTTACAGTTTTGGATTCGAGAACTCTCATCATGGTGGATTCACTTAAACAGTCAGTTATATTCTCAACAATCCAGAGGGTGAGTCGAACTTTTTCCTATGTCCATGTAGCACTTGTGCAAAAATAAGCGAATCCACAGGCCTTTTGGCGAATCAATAAATGCGTTTTTCACTAAGCTGAAAGGTGGAAAGATTGATTATTTTTGTCGCATGTCAATAGTTTGATATGACTATCGCCTTTTACAATAATACTGGCTATTCCATTGAGCATTGTGCTACAGCCACAGGTCAAAATCTTATTCCCCAGGTTGATATACATATGTAGAGATTTTTATAGAAAATATTCCATAGCTATTTACATTTCTTTATCACTTTTTGCGGTTTTGCGGTTTCCTGTTTTTTGTTAGCCGATTAGCCGGCACACGCCAAAACTACTAATCTTTGCGGTTTTACATGTTTTAATGGTGAGTTAGTTGGCACACGCCAAAACGATTAGTTTATTGCGTTCGTATTTCTGGGCACGTTTAGTCTCACTGTTTATCCCCGGTTGGTTAGCAACCGCAGTTTAATTGACAGCCGATTCTTTATGTTTAGGGTAAATTGTTGCAATAAGTGTTTCCTACGACGTTCGCACAAGTGAGGGCCCTATACTATGTCAAGTAGGACAGTAATAAACGTGAATCATCTTGTAGTATTTCCCCCTTGTCTTGGCCTGCTGGATTTAAAAAAAATGTTCAAAGGTATACAGGCACCATGTTCAAATTTAGCCGTTGCTACCATGGAAAGGGATCTAGCTAATCATAGAGTGTATGGGGTCACGCCAGGTCACACTAATGCACCACTACATGGTCATAATTTTAGTAATCAGAAGTAATTTGTCTTCGTTATTCTTCCTGGAATGAGGCAAAGAAATCATTAATTGTAAATTCATAAAATAAATAAGGACCAGTGAATCATGTGTTAAATAAAAAAAACTGTGCTACTGTTACTGCTTGTGACAAATAATGGTACTTTGGGTACTAAGGGGTATTGGGTTCATTGAATTAATTTGAGATACTAGTAGAATTAATTTTATCACATGAAATTAATTTGAAGACATAAACTTGATTCGATGAATGCATAATAAGTTAGTAATATACTATATGACACTTATTTGAGATGACTGCATGAAACAAAATTAAAAATGCTTGAAAAATTATTTCTGGTCTATATAAAATTAATTCTAATACACTAAAATTAACGGAAACATAATTTTGACCAGAATGGCCCCTATACACATTATTTTTATTGTTATACACCTGCGTCTGCAATCTATGGAGTTTTCTTCGTACAGTAAATTTCGGTATCAGAGGACGCAGAGTCCAATAACTTTGACGCGGAGTACAATAACTTTAGGTGTTATTGGACGCTATTTGACCTCAAAACACCATTACGTCAATGCGGGGCAATACTTCTAAACATTCGGTACTTCACAAAATTAGTAGTGGTGAATCAAAAGCCTGTGAATTCGGGTGAAATTATGCTGCCGAGCTACAATTTCTAACACGTACACTGCGCTGCGCGGGTTTGAAATTTCGTTCTGTGTGCTTAGCGGACGCGCTTAGGCCTAACGCGTTCTCAGTTTGCTCGCGATCGCTCAGTGCAGTGCGGGACGGGCATCCCCCAAAAAGCTTTAACTTTGATTTTTGAGGTAAAGTTGGATTTAAAAAGGTGTATAATAATGAGGTTATTCCTAAAATACCGGGATTTATGTCCGAGTACATTTTTAATAGGAATTAGGGAAAAAGTAACATTTCAATGCCAAAATAGTTACCATGGCAACTCAAAACATTAAAATAAGTCTGGTTTTTGTGTTCTCTGACCCGAACTCCCCCACTAGATAATTTTCATATCAATCAAAGTAACTTTTCATGGGATATTAGAAAAATTGAAATTTTCAACCCCTAAAATGGTTACCATGGAAACATAGGGCAGTGAAATCGATATCATATTTGGTCTTTTCGACCAAAAATACCCTATTGGTGAAATTTTCACGGAAATTTGAACCTATTATTATTCGCGTTATTATTTCTATATAATACTTATTTTAATTATTACAAGTTTAGGGGCTATAAGTATTATATAGAAATGTAATAACACTAGTTCATTGAAGCTCTGGGAATTCTGAAAAAGAGGTGTTGTTTATTCTAATTTTGTCAAAACGGGTTACTTCTAATTATTGTACGTGCAGCGCAGAATGCATCATACTGTACGGAGAGAGGGATATCATTAGGCTAAGGAGTAATTAATTAGATGCTTGTCGGAAAAGTGACTCTAAGCAGTTTAAAGCGGTACCAGCAGGCCCAGACTTTTAACTTGTGTGCGACCTTTACGGATACACATTCAATCGGAAGCCACAGAACAGCGCCACAAACGGCAAAAATTAGAGAGGCACCTTTTTCATCATATAGGCAGAAATCAATGTATTATTGCCTTATTTGTATTGTACGGTGATTTTTTTAACAGCCCAATTGCAAATTAATTGTAATGTTATTAAAATTACTTCAAACCATAACATAAATGATCAAAACAGGCACGTGCATATAGAATAAAACATTTTTAATTTCTTGAAGTGACAAGACTCAAATAAATTACAAGTACCGGTAACAAAGTTTCGGGCAAACATCTTTTACAAACTCTCTGAATATCAAAAGTAACTTATCCCACAAAGTTGCATTTAAAAAAGGGAGAAATAAAGAGCTAAACAAAAAATATAGGAAACGAAAAGGAAAGGTACACAGAAACTGAAAAAAATACAAATTGACATTTTTAAAGCAATGCAAGCTTAACATCTGTACCAAGTTTCATGAAATCTGATGCAGTATTTCTCGACATATCAGTCTAATTATGAAACTTAGGTAATTGACATGATACTGCTACATGCCGTTCAACAAATCGATGTGCATATGTATGACATAGGTCAATGTCCTTATACCAACTTTGAATGATACTGGTGGAAAGATGTCTGAGTTATGGCTCTGAACATGAAAAGATCGTAACAAAATGGCCGCCATGCAGCCATATTTAATCTTACTGTCTAAAAAATCTACATGCATATGTATGACATAAGTCAATGTCCATGTACCAACTTTGAATAAAATCGGTTGAGACTTGCCAGAGTTATGGCTTTCGACATGAAAAAAAAAACATAACAAAATGGCTGCCATGTGGTCATATTGGATCATATCTTGAAACAAATCGATATACATATGTATAACATGAGTCAATGTCCTTGTAACAACTTTGAATAAAATCGGTTGAGATATGATTGAGTAATTGCTCCGTACATGAAAAAATTGTAACAAAATGGTGGCATGGCAGCCATATCGACGTGCATATGTATGACATAGGTCAAAGTCATTGTACAAAGTTTGAATAAAATCCATTTAGACGGGCCTGAGTTATGGCTAAGGACATGAAAAAATTGTAACAAAATGGCTACCATGCGGCCATATTGGATCATATCATGAAACAAATTGACATGCATATGTATGACATAGGTCAATGTCCTTGTACCGACTTTGAATAAAATCGGTTGAGATATGCCTGAGTTATGGCTCCGTACATGACAAAATTGTAATAAGATTGCCGCATGGCAGCCATATTGGATCATGTTGTGAAACAAATTGATGTGCATATGTATGATGAAGGTCAATGTCCTTGTACCAACTTTCAATAAAATCGGTTGAAACATGTCAGAGTTATGGCTCCGTACATAGAAAATTGTAATAAAATGGCCGCACGGCGGCCATATTGGATCATATCACAAAACAAATCAACGTGCATATGTATGACATATCAAGTAATCCTTGTACCAAGTTTGAATGAAATCGCTCCATGTATCTCTGAGATATCTGTGTGAACGGACGGATGCAAGGACGGACAAACGCACACACTGACACACACACGGACATGACCAAACCTATAAGTCCCCCCGGACGGTATCTGTGGGAACTAAAAATACAAGCATCAACTTAGTAAAAATATGATTCATAGAAAGAACCAGGTTTCATTGTTTTTATTTACATATTGGTTTGTTATTGACTTAATTAATTTGTTCTTTACATGTTTATTTTATCATGATTTATCTTTACATTTATCAGTATGGCCATCATTATTTCACGTTGCTTATTTGGTTCTGTATGAACCCCTTTGTGTTTTTGGCACTTTCACATGACTGGGATTGGTCATCACATGATGCTCCCTTACCATAAGTTCTAATTTCTTTAAACCATTATGGCCAGGTACTTTACTATACCGGTCCATTCCCTTCCTAATCTCATGATGGATACTCTCTACACCGTTCTGTGAGGAAACCAAAGCCAAACCCTGTGTTTTCAATCTGAGGGATGACATGATCTTCTAACATATGCATTTTGGGGGGTACACTTTCATAAGGAAAGTGTTCTCTGTAATATGCCATTAAATGTGATATGTTTCCCTTCCTAATCTCATGATGGATACTCTCTACACCGTTCTGTGAGGAAACCAAAGCCAAACCCTGTGTTTTCAATCTGAGGGATGACATGATCTTCTAACATATGCATTTTGGGGTACACTTTCATAAGGAAAGTGTTCTCTGTAATACGCCATTAAATGTGATATGTTTGAACTGAGAATGCTAATATATTCATCTGACATTCTATTGCTTGTACTCTAAAGATTATGGCAGGCTGCAAATTTTGAAAATATTGGCTTATACAGACCACAAAGTGTGCAGCCTGTTCATTCAGCTGTGGGCATATTATTTCTGTGGTCCTGATGACGCTCTTGCACAACGTTTGAATGTTTTCTTCCTGAAACACAAAAAATAAAAAAAGGATATGATAACTTTCTTTCAAAGAAGCAAATAGAGTTGTTTCACTGAAAGTAGGTCAAAATAATGTAGACGAAATACATCTTCTGTAGTATATATAACACACAATAAATCTGACACTGAAAGCTTGAAAATCATGACAAGCAGAATACTGAACCTTTTAATGACTTTAGCAACAAAACAGTGTACAGTTGTAAAACACATACTTTACAGCACTTGTTCACATGATTTCCGATGAATGCCTTCCAGTGGTAAGAATGACGTCCAACACCAAATGACTGCAGAGCTTGGTCAATACCGCAGACTACAAAACCACATTGTTTTGGCAGTTTCGCTTTTACGTCTGTAGCTTCAGATATCTAAGAAAACAAAGATAAACACTGTGTTGTCTGGAAGTATGGATTGCACTACAAATGTGCACAAGCCAAAATTCTGACAATGCAGCATAGACATGACTGTGTACTTGAGATTTAAAATGTTATTGCTTATCATCACAAAAATGATCTTACTTCTGGTATCAATATGCCATTTTCAAAGATGAAGGAGACCCTCTGAGATCTCAGGTTGCTAGACAGGTTATCTGTGGGTGTTCTCACATGATACAGGAAATTTCACACCATGCTAAACAAACTTTACATGTTTATTTAACATGGCAACTATTCCAGTTTGATAAAAAGTTTGACTTGGCTAGCAACTCACTGCCGCTGAAATTAATTGTGTCTCACAAGATTTCAAAATTGGCACAAAATCATGTATTTTTATTTTGTTAATGTAGTATGCACTTTCTCCTGGTTTTTTTAACTTTGCCCAAGGTCATAAGTGGCGGTCTGCCATCATCTTCACTGTTGTTGTCATCATCGTCATCGTCACAGTCATCATCAGCAAGGACAGCCTTTTCAATACTATCAGCCAAGGTCTTAGCTTCTTCTTGGAGTTCTTTCGCTTCACACTGTAATGTCTCGACTTGTTTCAACATGGCCACATATGTGTCAAATCCAGCAGGCTTCAGCACGGGTTCATCAATGTCATCATCTCTCTCCAGAGTCGTGCTGATCTTGATATCTAGTACTGCACAGCTAGCTTCCATCATGGTGAAAAACTTTTATTAAAACAAGCCAGGAGCCAGGACTGATGTGCAACCCTGGGACTGCAACCTGTGATAAATATAAGGGTTAGCACACGTATCTTTTACTTTTAATGTATGACAATATCTTGTAACGTTCATACTCAGATAAATGTTATTACAAATACAAATTATCATATTCCATGGTAGCTTTATCAGAAGAATTTACTCCAAAATCTAACTGTATATTGATATGCGGGTATAGATCAGCAAGAGTAATGCTGGTAAAAAACTCACCTGACCCTTGGTTTTAACCTTTATCAAACTATCATCACTTCTGTTTGCTTCTATTTTTTTTCTTGACAAGTGTTGTTGCCATTTTTCATACTGTGGCAGCATATGCACCGCTGATACATTCTGCAACACAATTTCTGCGGCCTTCACTGCACATATATTGTTCTGCCTATCCCTCGATGTTTCATCATTTGATGTCTCGGTATTGATTGGGTCAGGAATGGGGACTGGAGTAGGGTGGCTTCTGAAGGGAAATGGGCTCACTGACGAGTAGCAGTGGTCTCCAGCAATGGACTGGTAAACACACCTTTCCGTTGCAGTGGCACAACTGACTTGCAACCGACATTCCCATAATCACATGTGACTGTGGCATTTGATAGCATGTTTGCAAAGGCAATGGGGACTTACAATAGATTCACACATAATAGAGAGACGGCGTACAGGACAGGATGAAGAAGCTTGCAACCACTGACACAAACATTCAGCACAAAACACATTTGGTCCATTACACAAGAGTTGTATTTGTCCATCTATTATGTCTTTGCAAATGGGACACTCCATTTCTTCAATGAGATCATTGAACCACTGTCTCTGCAAGGGAATGAATCTTCTCATCTTTTTCCTGCCCTCTGTTTTACAGCTGCTGTTAGATTTGTAATGCCATAAGTTTCACTCTCTAGTTTCCCCATCTTTCCTGTCTCCTTGCCAGTGATACCGGAAATTGAACCACTGTCTCTGCAAGGAAATGAATCTTCTCATCTTTTTTCCTGCCCTCTGTTTTACAGCTGCTGTTAGATTTGTAATGCCATAGTTTCACTCCTCCTAGTTTCCCCATCTTTCCTGTCTCCTTGCCAGTGATACCGGAAATGTCACTGCCTTGGTATTGACTTGGTCTGCCCCTGTTTTTACTGTCTTTCTTTTTCTTTCCAGCCTTACACAATGCATCACACACCGCACATCTCCCTACTCTACAGTGTCTGGACCATTTCACTACGTGTGTCCCTGGCCGATAGGTTTTGTTATTGCTTTCTGCTGCCATGAAGCAATGACTCTCTTACAGAGACAACAAAAATGGACGGGTGAACGTCAGAATGTCTTCACTAACCTGTACTCTGAAACAATTCTATAACTCCACGATAAATTGGAACATGGATAACTTGTGCCATTTATTTTCCGTGCACAAATACGACACCGTTTTTTAGCACACGAGCATGAAATTCGAATGACATTTTCACGGTTTAGGCCAACAGACGATTGAAAAAGGCGCCAGAAAATATGCCAGTGTGTAAACAAACCCGTTACCAGGGAGACATGCGTGATGGTCCGAAAACTATGCTCAACTGCAACGCACATATGGACGTAAATAAAAATCCACACGCATAAAAAATAACCCATGACAAATCACGCCATAAAATGTACAGATTAAATCACTGCGGACACGGTTAAATCAGTTTCATCTTGTTAAAATTGATTTACTTAAATCTGAACCTCGTAAATTACACAACACATTAATGAAAATATTTACAGACCGCCATGCTTTATGTTATCAAGTTGTCCGTGCTATAAGAAACTTATCCTGCAAATATCGCGAGGTCAAAGGTAAACTAGCGACAAACATCGTCTCGAGAGTGCGTTCGGCTGTTGGTTATTTGTTTGCTCAACCTAAGTTGCCAAGTCGGCCGCGCCGGCAGCAAAACACAGGTGACGTAGTCTGCCAGTATGAGCATGCGCAATTGAGCCTGCGAGCGCGAGAATGTGTCTCGTGCTATCATGTCGTTCAGCTCTAAAGTGTGTGCATGTTGACAGAAACTGGAATTATTGCAGAGAATACTTTCAAGGACATCACATGTAAGTCTCTAAGGTACCAAGTAGGACGTTTAGGAAATCCTTTCAGAAAGTTCACGCCGCCTGTGGCCATTTTGTGAGGTATAAGCTTATACCGTAAAATACGTACCTGCACTGGCTGCAGCGTATACAGTATTTCTACTGTACAGTGTACATATTGCCGGATAATATGCGATGGAATTGCGTTTCACGTCGTTCAATCATTCAGATGGAAATACCGCCCTTCTCCAAACTTTGAAAAAAAAAGGGTGACAGGTTTGGAATGCTAACTCTTGTATATCAAGAATGACGTAATTTAATGAGAAGACATGTGTATTCGAGCACGGCTACAGTTTTTGATTCGAAAACTCTCATCATTGACCGTGGTTGTATTCAACAATCGAGAGGGCTAGGTGAGTCGAACTTTTTCCTATGTCCATGTAGCACTTGTGCAAAAATAAGCGAATCCACAGGCCTTTGGCGAATCAATAAATGCGTTTTTCACCAAGCTGAAAGGTTGAAAGATCCGTCCGTCACTTTGGGACGAGGTAGATAAATGCAGTCAAACCCAGCTGGCACATAATGTGACTTTGTTCTGGAAATTACGAAGGCGACCGTCCGTGCGCTGGAACTTTGCAACAAAGTTTCAATATCTGAACTGACTACTTGAATGACAGGCACAGGAAACGATGGCCGATAAAAACGCATTCTCGTTGCATTTTGATAAAAATGTATCAATCACAATGACACAGAAATTAGGCTATACCTCCTCCGGCAGAAGGGCTGTGGCCAATTTTTAGCCCTGCTACAGTATGTCTCAGTGCTGAAAGGCAATGTTGTTGCCAGGTTGTCAGGCCGACTTTTAGAAATTTGCATACAACTCTGAGAGTGAAACGGGATGTTATAGGTCACAAAACTTTTGAGTCCCACTGTCGTCCATTATACCTGTTTCCTTGGGTATTAAAGGGGTGCAAGTATACACATCAAAAGACTAGAAAATTCACTTCATGGGCAGAATCTCGTAAAATAGCCTTTTCTTGTCTGGTTAACGAAAAAGATACCCCTGATCTAAAATATGCATGGTTTTAAATAAAAAACCCTGGTTACCTAAATGGTTACCATGGCAACATGAAACAAAAATGAACATGGAGTTCATGCTGTGATAAATACACTTAGAAGAGCATTTGCATAGTAACTGGGATTACTTTTAATGGAATTTGGAAAACTTTGAAATTTTAGAATGCAAATACGTTACTATGGAAACACAGGGCAGTAAAAATTGATATCATGTTTTGTCTTTCTAACCCAAAATAACCCTTTGGTATAATATTTCTGTTGATTACTGGGTTTTTACACTGGATAATGGGACTTTCTAATCCAAAATATCCCTTTGATATAACATATTCTGTTGGTTACTGGATTTTAGGTGGAATCTTTGAAAAACTGGTAATTTTTACTCCTGAAGGGTTACCATGGAAACATCTCACATTAAAATGAGTGTGATTGTTTTGGTGTGCTAACAAGAAAAACCCTTATTATCATTTTTTTTACATCAATCAATAGTTCTTTAATAGGAATTAGGGAAAGAGTAACATTTTCAATCCCAGAATAGTTACCATGGCAACTCGAAACATTAAGACAAGTCTGGTTTTTTGTGTTCTCTGACCCGAACTCCCCCACTAGGTAATTTTCATATCAATCAAAGTAACTTTTCATGGGATATTAGAAAAACTGAAATTTTCAATCCCTAAAATGGTTACCATGGAAACATGGGGCAGTGAAATCGATATCATATTTGGTCTTTTCGACCCAAAATACCCTTATGGTGAAATTTACATGGAAATTGAACCTATTATTATTCGCGTTATTATTTCTATATAATACTTATATTAATTATTATTATTGTTAAACTTCTTTAAAGCGCACTACACATGCATCTCAGCGTGCTGTACATGGCTGAAGAAAAAAATACATGACTAAAATGAGAGCAAAGATTTTGTTAATATAAAAAGTCACAAATACCTCACCGATTGTATTTTAATGTATGCAAGGTTATAAGATTTAAAGAGGAATCAACAGTCTTCAACAATTTTAAATATTCGTAACATTAAGTGCAATTGAAGTGTTACATAAGACATGTTGAGTATTAGTATTGATCTATTGTAGAAGAATCAATCACGGTGCAGTGCTTTTATCTTTAAGGCTAAATAAAGTTTGTATTGCATGAGTGAAGTTTTCGAAGGAGAAAAACAAACGAAAATTGTAAATTGACAAAATCTGGGTCTGTCGGGCCTTTTTAACAGATTTTTTCTCTTGCTTTATCCTCTTTTTATCAGAAAGAAAAAACTGCAATTTTTTATATTCGTGCTGTTTAACAAAGACTGTTATAATCTACCACATTCGGGAATACTGGTGACCTTTAAAGGTATACAGTCACCTGTAATCTACATATGCCCGTATATGGTCAAAGGGGCATTAATTCGTTGGTATTCAAAATGCCCATGTGAGGGACCAGGCCACCCGCTTAAAGTATGTGATTGGTTAGATTTTCTCTTTCCATGGTAACTGTAGCAAAATTCGAACATGTGACAGTATACCTTTCGGGTATCAGGTTTTGTTTATTTTGTATAATTTTTTATATTATACATTTTAGATAGCAGACACCGTCTTCGTTTTGGTGCTATGTAAGACATGAACGTGACTGCGCAGTGTATATTTGTTACACAGCATGATCTTCAGAATGTATTTTCAATAGAACAGATACACAAGGAATGAATCTTGATTATAATCAATTCGATAAATTGCGTCGACGATAAATCAATTCAAAATATTTGGTAAATAGTTCTATCGGTTTATGTCCAGTGCATGCCAATACGTATTTACAACTCTTTGCATTTTGTGAACAAGGATCTTTTGCTTTCAAGTTATTTGATTTTGTTCTGTCAATTTGTTTGCCTGTTTTATGATTAAGTGTCTCATTGTCTGACACATGATGGCCGCTTGATATTTTATTTCTGATAAGTGTAAACCTAAAGTAAGTAAATAAAAAACCATTCAATTAAACAAATGCTTGTAGTAGTTCTACGTTTCTCTTTTCAATTATCAGAAATTTCCAGTAACAATTGTTGTTCAATTTCTGTAGAGATAGAAGTGTTTGTGCTTGGTGAATAAATCATGAATATTCATATCAATAGACTCTAGCACTCGACAATTGTATTTACAAATACGATCTCCAGTCACGTAGTAGCTTGTTGCTTCCTCTATACACTTTTTCTGGCGGTGATAACGATTCCCAATGTGTTTAATTATGAATAGAGTCTAAGGCCTAATATGTTTGTAATATATAACCAGTATATGTTAACTTCTTTCTGCAAACACATCAACAAGAGCAGGGCATGGACATACTGTAAGACTACAACTAATTAATGAGTAATATATTTCCATTCAAGACCTCAATGTCTAAAGATAAGGCTGATTTGAAAGCATTGTAGGCGGAATGTGTTAAGTTGTCTATTTCACTGAGCTATACAATAACATCTTTAAAGGGACTGTCCACCCAAATATCAACCTGCCTTTAAACATTGAAGAAGATTAATTTGTAAGGCTGATGATGATGATTAGATGAGAAATGTGCTGTTTATTCTCCTAGAAAGTAACGTTTTATTAAATGTTGTGTATTACGCCATTGTCGCGGAATTGAAGTGGCACCTGTCAGAATTCCTAAAAAGACGCTTTAGCTTTAATAGCGCAAAGTTTGCGTATTTGCCTGAGGAAGGTAGAGGGGATCGCTAGGGATTTGGAACTACGATACGTTTGTTTTGAACTACAGTGCTACGGATACACCAGGCCTTCAACGTTATATCTTTGAACCCGAATTCAGCGATTCCGAACTCCAGGATTTCGAACCTGGTGTTTTCGACGAATACATGGACGCGTCGATAGAATCGGAAGTAAAATAAGGTAATGTGGTCCACCAGTTACTGTAGAAAGCTGTACACAAGTTACTATGGGAGGGCGTGCTTTCTAGTACATGGAGCTGAACACATCTCCGATTTCGCCTGGTGACGTTACCCCATGTTAGTGTACGTTTGAGATGCAATACATTCCGATCAGCATTGCAAGCTAGTATTATCACTTGGCAACAAACGATCTTGGATTTCAAACGCCGGAAGAGAATTGGATGACGAAATTTCTCCGCCTATTAAGCCATTGCAACCCTGGTGTAAAAGTATGGACAATTATTTTTATAACAAAGATTATAAAATTCTTATGTGGAATCCGGCAATCTGATATGCTCAACAAGAAGACCTGCGTGCTGCATTTCATTTTTGAGCTCGTGCAAATTTCGGACTCCAGCTTGAGAGCTCAACGCGCCATGTCGAACAAGTCTTCAGCTTGAGCACAAACAAACAGACAGACTCGCAACGGGTACTGTTTAAGGCGTGAAACGGTTACGTAACCCATCGATGTTCGCCTCGCCTCAGGTTGCTCTCGCCTCTCTTTTCCAACGAGTGCTCACGAGTGCGAAAATCGTGCTCAACGAGTGCGAAAGTATGTTCGGCAAATTTGTGTTGTAGTTGTCATGTGGTGCTGAGCGGAATTGACGGGAGTGTTTTGAGCTTCAGGAAAGTGAGTTTTACCGTTTTAAAAATTCCTCTAATATTTTTATGAATATAAAATAAGTGTGTTTGAACCAAATTTGAAAGTCTTTTATCGATACTGTCTGGTTTTACTCAATGGTTTACGGTCAGTTATACCCCACGTGCGTCAAGGAAGTACATTTTTATGAAACTGCTAGCGTGTTATGTTTTGATTGGCGTCAAGCAGTGTTTCTGGCCTGAGAGCTCACAAAGTAACTATGGTTGCTACGCGACTGGCAGTACGATGCCATCTCGTATATTTTTCACATAATCTCGTGCAATTATCAACCACAAACAAAGCCTCCAAAAGGTTTAACACCTTTGAAGCTCATTTTAATATGAAAAGCGAATAGTCCACCAAGAAGACCATGGAACAAAAGGCGTGCAGCGTTTCCAGTCTGTAAGTGGCTTGAGATTGACTTTGATTGTTATATTTTAGTCTGGTGCAGCTTGATGAACCCATAAATGAAAAGTTTGTATATCAGTAGGGACGGCAATGTAATAACAACATCATTTTAGGTCTTTTGACCGGTTTTTTTTAGGTAAAATTCATCAAGTTTGATGTGTAATCACGATCTCGATGCGTTGCGTAACCGTATTGTATGTGTGAGGCCGGGCGCTCCAGAACCCTCGATCCAACTTCTGTCATAAATAACGACATTTTCCACTTATGTTTAAGTTTAGCATATTATAATGAGGTTCTTAATGGTGCGCTCGTATATTTGGTTGCGAATATAAGTCCTCTAGGATTAAATTAGTATATTTGGGTGAAATAATCACATCGCTTCGCTCGGTAATTAGTTTCCTGCCAAATATGCTAACTTTCACCCCAGAGGTCTTATATCCGCAAACAAATACCCTCGCTTGCCATTTATAACCTCTAAATGTTTATCGCAAAATGATAATTCCAAGTGCCGGTTTTTCAGTTAATATAAATCTATAACATAGAAAAGGAAAGAACAAATGACGAGATAATTTCAAGCACCTTTCCTCATGGGGGAAGGAGGAGAGACAAAGCGGACGATCGGAAATGGCTCATCTGTCGACTCTAAATGGAGTGCCTCTCATCTAACAAACAACGGATATTGTACACACTTTCATATTATCCGGGGCACTAACTAAAACGTCAAACACAATAATAAATCGAGCCAAAAATGACATTTCAATTTATCTTTTCAGCGCACAGTCATAAAACATACACTAAAATTTTCCTGTACTCACAACTCAACTGGATAGTGGTAGAAAGAAACCGCGGATTCGCGTAGCCGTTTGTTTGCTGTCAACTTGGTGCAGTCCTGGCGAAAACCTTTCAAAAAGGTCAAAATCTGAAAGCTACGATCTCACTACCAGTCGTTGAGAGAAAATGTCGGAAAAAAATCAACACTTTACAGCCACAACCTTTCTCTCGGCCATGGAAGGAAAATACTGAAAAAGAATCAAATAATTGAATGCCACATTCTGACGACCAGCAGTGAAGAAAAATACCGGGAAATTTATAGCCACGACCAGTCGACCGGTCGTTGATAAAGAGGTCGGGGAAAAATTCAATGGCACTTTGCAGCTATGACATGGCAACGGTCGTGGAGAGAAAATACGGCCTGAGAAAAACAGCAAAAAACCTGAAAGCCACTTCTTCATGACCAGTAGTGGAGAAAAATTTATAAAAGTCTTGGAAAAAAATGCAATACTTTACACCCACGACCCGGCGACCAGTCGCAGAGAGAAGATATCTTGATAAACTGATCAGGGGCCAATTATTTGTTCAAAACTCGTCAAGTTGACACTTTGAAGTCTGATTGTGCGAAACGAAAGCGATTTTTAAAAATCTAAGCAACTGTTTTTTGCATTGTATACCCGATGTCGATAGCCGTAAACAGATCACCAAGGTACTTACACTTCTTTGAGTAAACAAATTTAATTAAAAACACGCGTATTTGAGTAAAACAACCGTATGCACAGTCTGTTTTTTTTTGAATAAAAACTAACACATTTTTGAACTCTTCGATTACCCAACTGATAAAACAGTACCACATGTTGGGTGTGCGACCTCTCTTCCATTTGAAAATGCAGACTGATTGAAATATGTGTCAACGTACCTTAGTGGATAACTTTCTCCGCTCTTAGAGTAGGAGTAAAATAGCTTATCATAGTTTACATTTACATTTACAAAATACACCCGAGCAATCTCCTTGGACTATTACTCGGTGGCGCAACTCTTCGATCAACCAACCAATCATAAAGAGCCCCCGTTTTCCTTCGACCTTTCCGCTTTGAACCAAGCCGCCTATACCGTGGCGGCCACGGATTTATTTTAGATGTACCCCAAGCGGCAGAGCTTCAAAGTGTACTTGCAGCATGCCGGAAAATGCCGAGAGAGTTAGACCGTTAAGAAGGGCTTGACTACGCAGTTTCTGCGTAGTGAAGCTTCATTACGTATTCATGGTGACCCCTGGCCAGCTGTCAATAACTTTGGGGGCTTTTGTCTTTTGGCCTGCTTTGCATATGCGTCGTTGGACACGACCTGCCAATCACCAAAGTAGTCAATTAAACTATTAGTTGACTGTTTACCGACCCAATTAACACTATCCAGCAGTATCAGTCATATTTTAATCGCGTGGCCCGGGTGGGCACAACGTAGGAACGCGTGTATTTCTATGTGTACGTTTCACTTGTGGTGTTGTTTGTACCATGGAGGTAGGAATGTTTGTACCATCGTGCTGAAGTAAGCTTACTTGTTTCACCTACAACATTACCTTCAAGGTGACAGGCTAACTATTAATGTTCAGTATCATTGCACCGAGTTCTGCCCACGGTGAAAACCACCTGTTTTGCCACGGTCCCTCTGTGGAGGGACGGGTGTTTTGCCTACTCGCTGCCCGTCCTGAATGTAGCCTGTCTATAGCTACAGTAATCAGTCAATATATAATACCCCGCGCCTTATAATTTTTATATAAACCACAGTCTCTCTATCCACGAGGACTGTGTATAAACTTATAAAATCATAGTCCGTGCCGTAAAATTGTTGACTTTCGATGCGATATAGAGGATGATCGTTGAATCGCACCGGCGCATCCATATTTACTTGCCCCATAAGCTTACTACTCTGTAAAGGGTGGGTAGATGGAATTCCTGCGCCAAAACTGAACACCGGGGCGAAACTTTTTGTGACCCATGTGAAAACATAAATCATTTATCAGTTTTGATATATACTCCTAAATTGTAAGTTTGATCATGGAGGTACCTCCATGGTTTGATCAAAATCGAGACCACATTCAAGGGCTATGCAGACTGTCCATGTACGCACACACAGTGACAAGAAGGCGGCAAACACCTACTTACCAAGCACATCGAATCGGCGAAAAAGAAGCATAAAAAAGCTATAGGCTCATCGCCAAAACAAACGCGCCAAGCGCTAACAAAAACCCATACCCAGCGGCCCTTTTCAGGGCCACCAAACACTCCAAAAAGAGAACTATCCAAAAGAAACCCATAAAATGACATAGAACACACAAACACTTAAAAGAAATAACAAAAATCGTACACATAAAAATAACGTGACAGAAAAAATGGCCGTGGAAATAAATCAGCTATTTCCAAAGAAAAGCCGACAACAACATGAAATTCAACAACAACCTATCATCGCTCAAACTATGAAACTCCGAAAATAGTACTAGGCAAAGGCCTTAAATTAATTCGGACGCCAACAAAACCAAACAGAATAAAACCACCTCAGGATTTCAACAAATAAAGTCGTAAAATGTGACTACGCTACATCGTGAGACACAAACAATCGCAACAACACAAATTCAAAGAAAGTCAAATTGGCTCCACAAACAACAAACACCAAAAACTTGAAAGCTATCTGAAGCTGCTAAACTCGCACTTCTATCCTTTCAAACAAGGAAACAAACATGTCGCGTGCCAAAAGAATCGCGATAAACCAGCTTGCAAACAATAGACAAATTTCGGGAAAAAAACCCCTCGACAAGGGTCGGGTTTTCGTCATTGTCAACACAAACGATTACGTACTCGAATGCGAAAGGCAATTACGCAACACTCAGTATTATACACAACAAGCCAGAACAAACAGTAAACAAAGTAAACGAACTATGAATCAAAATGTACGAGAACAAGCACATCAACCAGGATACTTGTGAGTATCTTGATCCAATAAACATAAAATCCGTACCCCCAGTGGTACTTATTGCCTAAAAATTCACAAACCTCCGCAAAAATCTGAAAGACACACCAGTCAAAACAAAATTTACCGAAGTAAAGAAACATAGAACAAACAAACCGAACCACCAAACGGACTCACAACGTGACCAAAAATTAATATACTTGCCTCGCTAATCGAAAAGCAAGACCACTAAAATGCATTAAAATAAATTTTCACAAACACAAACTAAGGAAAGAATCTACACCGCGACTGATGAGAAACCACAACTGGGTTTCGAAACGCAAGCGTCAAAGGGCGACTCTATCAACTTTTGTAACAACATAGGTCCGGCTGCGTCTCGCCATAAGCTTTCCCCACACAAACAAAACATTACCGTACACACTAATCCAAACTTCTCTACAAATATCCAAAGCGAAACAAACATTTTTATTAACACACACAATCGGATAAGAATGTAGAACACATTTTCGAAACGAATCAAACACAAACTCGACACAAAAACATTTAGGATAGTTAGATGGGGAGCCTCTTTCACATTTTTTACATCTCGCTATACTGTCTATGATTCTAAAAATAAAGTCATCTGCCACTTTTTCTGTATACGCGGTTTGGCAAAACTCATCTCTTCAATCGAAAGTCGGGCGATTTCATGGTTCTTTGGGGTACGTCGAGCTTAAGGAATATGGTTATATTCGCGATGTTTTATTCGAAATTATTTATTTCTTCTAGGGCAAATGCACGTAATTCATGCTGTTGGAAATACTGGCCGCTCATAAACAAGACAATAAACTCGATATCTGTGCATCTTTACTTTTATTGTCAAAGTACCATCGACACCCAAAAAAACCCAAATGGTTCAGTCCACGCGTGGGTTCAGTCCAGGTATTTGCAACGCCAGTCACCTAGGCGACGGTAATCCGCACCACTTATCACCATCGGGAAGGTACTCCTCCCCCTGTACCACTGGCGATCCCACCCTGAAGGCACTGCGTCATTCGACCAAGCATTGTTATTGTAATTTCCTGCATAAAATCAACAGCGAGGTCAACCGGTCAAACTCTCTCGGCATTTTCTCTCATGGTGGTGGCCCAAACACTCAACAACCAACCCCCGAAATTAGATTTCCACTATTGATAAACTCTGTTTTGAAAGATACCAAACTAGTCGGCAACTATAGCCTGCAAGGTATTCAAGAGACAAACAGTATTGGGGAAAAATATTTTGCCGGAGCTTGTGACGGTGCTTGGCTCTCGTACGTCTTGGTGCTAATGAAAGATATTCGGAAGCTGAAATGTCTTTCAGATTATTGATTATGTCATACAGCATCGTAAGCTGACAATTTAGTCTGCTAGACTGCAGTTATTCCAACTGTAACTCTTCCAGCATAGATGTAACGCTAATTGAATTTCTATACCTGTTTGTAACAAATCGGGCTGCCTTTCATTGCACCATCTCTATTTTATTATGGAGACTTTACGTGTGGATATGCCACATTTATAAACAGTTCTTTCTAAAATTTGACCGAACTAGGGAGAATAAGTCAATGTCTTGATAGCAAAGCTAGTAATTCGAATGTTTCTCCTTAAAAAGCTGATGGAAGTTTTTGGCCTTTTTAATATCTTGTCAATGTGTGTATTTCGTGAAAGATTTGAGGCTAAAAGAAAACAAAAGTATTTTACAGACGTCTCATTTTGAGATTATGGCCTTTTAAGTGATATTAAAACACTCTTAGCGATGTTGATCGTGTGATCTCAATGATGCTATATTTTTCTGGATGAAATGGCACATCCCTGGTGCTTTCCTAGATCTCTAATTGACGGAGGCCATTTTGTAGTGCCTCACAATCTCGGTCTGATTTGACCCGTCTATACACTATGCAGTCGTCAGCAAAGAGACGCGATTTAGGCTGACCACATTGAGGGGGATCATTGATAAACAGTAGAAACAACATAGGATCAAGTCCACTGCCCTTAGGAACACCACTCACTACAGGTACTGAATCAGAATTTTTCCCCATCCACGATCACTCGTTGGGTTCTGTCAGTGAAAAAGAAGCGTCTCCATTTCAATCTTTTGCCCTTAATGCTGTAAAATTCTAACTTGCAAAGAAGTTCGTTAGGAACCCACCCAAAGGCCTTACTGAAGTCGAGGACAGCAAGGTCTTTACCTCTGTCAAGAGATGCTGGTAATTCATGGAATAAGTTGAGAAGTTGTGTTTCACAACTAAGTTTTGCTCTGAAGCTAGGTTGGCAATCAGTAAGTATATGATATATCACAGTATCACAGCATTTCTGATATCTTTTTGATTACATTTATCATTGGCACGAATAAAAATATCTACAAAACAGACAATGTCACTTCCTTTTGGTATAATGGCAAAAATATATGAATAGAGTTCAAGTTTTAATTGAACGAGGAACGGTAGTTAGTCGGTGATTGGCGATGTTAGATTTTTATTAAGTCTGAGGGCTTTCCTTAAAAATTTACCCAAAAATAAATCTCCAGGAAGCGATGGTCTCCCCCAAGAGTTCTATATATTTTTCTGGAACGAAATTAGTGATGCCTTGTGTTGTTCATTAAACTATGGTTATGAGAAAGGGACTTTATCAAATATTCAAAAACAAGCCATTATCACCTTGTTGCCCAAACCAGATAAAAACCACCATCAGCTTAATAATTGGAGACCAGTTTCGCTCCTTAATTCAGACTACAAAGTTGCCAGCAGGTGTATTGCTAAAAGACTAGAAAATATTCTTCTAGATATAATACATCCAGACCAATCTGCATTTATATCTGTAAGAAAAATTAATGATAATATTCGTCTAATTCTAGACATGGCTGATCCCTGTGAAAGTAGTGGGCGACCAGGAGCAATGGTCTTCATTGATTTTACCAAAGCGTTTAATACTCTAAAATGGGATTTTGTCTTTAAATCGTTGGACCTCTATAGTTTTGGTGATTCATTTAAAAACTGGGTTGCTGTATTTTATAATAATATAGAGAGTTCTGTACTGAATAATTGTTATTCCACTGGGTGGTTTAAATTAGGGAGAGGTATTAGACAAGGATGCCCTCTCTCGACAGCGCTGTTTGTAATGGCTATTGAACTTTTGGCAATAGCAGTACGATCAAATGACAAAATACAGGGAATTTCTTTACCAAATGGTCATGTCCAGACCATATGTGGATTCACTGATGACACTACATTAACATTACGTAATCAAAGTTCTGTAAGACATGCTCTTTGTTTATTAGATCACTTTTGTATATTTTCAGGGCTTGAGGTCAATTTAGAAAAAACTGAATTACTATTGTTAGGTTCTCTAAAAACCAACTGGGAAAAAATGGAGATTACACCAAGTTGGGAGCCAATACGTTATTTAGGAATCTATTTTGGCCAAGATGCGAAGAAAAACTTGACTTTCAATTTTTTTTCAAATTAAGGAAATGTGCTAAATATTGGAAGTTTGGAAATCACGTGATTTGACAATAAGGGCAAGGTCACACTAGCAAAAGTGTTTGGGGCCTCCAATTTACTTTATGTAATGAATTCTGTGTCAATCCCCACTGAATGCACGGGCACATTTGTTTTCCTTCCTTTGGAGAGGCAAAAACATCATATTAAAAGTAACACACTATAGGTAATTTGGACGAGGGTGGTTTACGTATGGTCGACTTGGAATTGCAGAATAAAGCTTTTAAATTAACAACGGCAATGCGTATTATTAAAACTGAGCTACCTTAGGGAATCATTGGGAATAGCTATTTTAATAAAGTTGGAGGCCCTAAACTTTTGTTACGTTGTAACTACAGTATTGATAAAATGGATATAAAAATCCCACCCTTTTACCAAGACATTCTCTCCTTTTGGAAAGAAGTGTGCAATTATGAACTACCAAATTTCTGAAATTCTGTGGAATAATGAAAATATTGTTGTTCAAGGTAAAATATTTGTTATAAAGAATGGCTTAACAAAGGTGTTCAATATATTGCAGATTTGATTGACGATTAGGGTGCCTTTATGACATTTAAGAACTTTGTTGAAAAATATAATATTCGTACTGATTTTGTAACTTATTATGGTGTTATAGACTCAATTCCAGAGAAGTGGAGAAATTTAATTAGTATACTAAAGAAAATAATGTTCTGGGAGCAAGTATTATTAAAAGAAACAAAGTAAATGTTGGAAAGGGTGAATCAAGAGATTTCTACAAGCTTTTTGTTAAAAGAAATTTGAACTGCCTACATCTCAGTCTAAGTTTTCATCATTAGATATGTTAACAATGAAGGTATTGATTGGAATGGAGTATGGAATCTCCCCTATACAATCACAATTGAAGAAAAGCTGAGAGCCTTTCAGTTTAAAATTTTGCACCGTATTTTGCCAACTAACGAATTTCTCTACCAAAATAAAATTAAATTAGATAGTAACTGTAATAACTGTGGGCAAAATGAATCTCTTGAACACCTTCTCTCGTCATGTAATAATGGACAGATATTTTGGAAAGCTTTTGTAGTATTTTGGAATGAAAACGTGAACAGTGATAGAATTGACTTAACATGTAGTGAGGTGATTTTTGGTATGAAAGATCAACCTATTCTTTAAAATCATCTCATCTTAATTGGCAAATTTCAACTTTATTCATTTCATTATACCAAAACAAAGGTGTCTGTAAATTCGCTGATCTGTAAAGCAAAAGAAGTAATGTGTGTAGAAAAAAGAATATTTAACGAAAAGACCTTCAAAGAAAAGTGGGATATTTTTTTACTCCCATAATGTTATATGAACTCGTACATTTTGTTTCTCCTTTTTGTTTTTCCTTTCTTTTTGTCCTGTGGCTTTTTTTGCTTCTTTAGGTTTTCCCTTTCTTGTTTTTTTTTTGTGTGAAATAAAAGAATTATAAAAAAAAGTCTGAGGGCTTATAAAAATCAAAATAGACTAAACTGATGAAATTAAATTCAGCATACTAATGATGAAAAAGCTAAACCAATATATTTTGGCAGAGAGACAGTGAGATGAATTAAGACACACAAAAAACAAATCTTTGCCCAGCCTGTAACTACCGCGCCCCAGAAAAGCCAAGCAATTTACTACATTGAGCTGGTTAGAGCAATGTATGGTTACTTGATTAATTAATTACCACTATTTCACTAATAGTGTTAGTGTTGATTTGGCTTTTGCTTAATAAAGTGGCATGCGCATGCGTATGCTTGATTTCATGGCTACGGATGTCAAGACCCTCGGATGAAACAACAAGTACCCTGATAGTCTATCGATATGGAAAATGTCAGATCTTGTCCTTCACATCTCTCTTTTACGGCATTAGTTTGGAGGGCATATATGTTTGGCTTAAATCCGAGTTCGGTCACTACTAAGAAGTCAAGCATTGTAACGATGGCAACCTGCAAACATGAACAAGGTTTTTTGTTGAAGATACTTATTGCAAGGTCGTTAAATTTTTTCAAAGTCATAGGCAAGGTTAGAGTAATCCTTGCCCCAAGTGTGAAGCAACTATATTTAAAGTACAAACATTGAATCGCATGAGTACAATTCATCGGCTTTGCTCTCTAATGTTCATTGATTGTTTAAAATGAGCATTTATAGAAAGGTGACGAAAACACCAATATGCAAATAGACTCCTTAAGGAAAGATTCCTTACAGTTGAAATTATCATTATTTCACCAAACTTATCGGATATATGGTTAAGTAACAAGTTTTGAGAGAGTAGACTTTCAAAATAATATATCACCAAGGAAATAGGGAAGCAAAAACAGTGCATACGCCCAGGCTTCTTAAAAAACAAAGGTACCGACTAGCAAAAGAAGCACTGTGACAGTACTTTCGATGAAAAAGAGAAATTCTCCGAACCTTGGAAAAGTCGCAGAAATTATACTAAATAGAAGACGATTTTTTTCAAAAATAAGTACATGATACATAATTATTGACCTTTCGTATATGTAAGGATATCATTCTTCCTTTTGGGAAACAGAATGCTACTCACCAAAAATGCCAGTCTAGGCAGGAGGTGTAGAGTATGTTTATCAGCAAAAAATGTAATCCTCTTTCCTTCCTTTCAACCATTTCTTCCAGTTATAGGAGACAGCGCAAATTCCTCTGACTTAAAGCATTCTCAAAGGAGGATGAGACTGCCGATTTACAAGCACGAATTCCCCTGACTTACAAGCTTGGTTCAAATTTTGGAAATGGTTTGAAAAGCATTACATCTTTAAATTTATTGCACGATTCATATTTCTCATCGAATTTAACCTTGTGACTCACTGATATCTAATCTGCAATATCCACGACAGATGGATGTCATCCAAACTGATCAAGGTGTCCATGGAACCGCTATTGTCCCCGACTTGTGACAACGTTAACAGCAAAGAGAAACGTGGTCGCCTATAGCACAGAGGCAGATCATCACATTGTCATGGCAACAGGAGAGCGAGATGGGTACATAATGAATCCAAAGGGAAAAAAAGATACTCGCCATTTAACTTTTCCTTTCGTGCCAAGAGTTGCCAGTAGTTTCTGAGCTGCCGGATGCGTACAGGTTAGAATATGTAAGGGTCATTAGCATGTCATCATGCAGACCAATTAAAACGTTGGCGAGGATCTTCTCAAATTAACTGTCTTACCTCCGAAGACAATCCCTACACAACGAAAACTGGCATTGTAATGTTAATCGTACCCTGAGTGTCGGCCAGTCAGAATCTACTGGCTGTTTTCCCTACTGGTAAGGCTTCCGACAGGAGCACGGACGTTATCACATTTAACAACGGCAACTTCATCTACCATGTTTAACGGATCTTTTAATGCAACTCTCACGGTTTCGCACGAAAATGTAGCTGTAACCGTGCTGGTATCATGTCTTTCTGTGACGATCGTGTTGGGAAACTGCTTGTCGGCTTTCGTTCTCTCGAAATCTCAACAAAACAAAAACACTGGTAAGTCGATGAGCCTTTTAATCTAGTACCTTTTTGATTCGTTTGTATGTTCCTTTTTAATTGCTTATTCTTTTTATATGGGAAGCAACAAATTGTATTTTTAATACTTTTGTGCTTTTATTCTGAATCAAAATTGTTATTATTATTATTATTATTATTATTACTAGTAGTAGTAGTAGTAGTAGTAGTAGTAGTAGTAGTAGTAGTAGTAGTAGTAGTAGTATGTCCTTGATTTTTTAACAACATGTCAATAACTTGTATGCCGTGCTTTTTTTCAAAGGTTTAATGTTAAATCAAACGTTCGACGATGGCATTGGTTGCGATTAAATTGAAGGTAGAGGCGAGACACCTCAACACTTTAAAAATGGATTAAAAGAGACACTGTCAAATTTAGTTTGAATGGTAATTCTATCATTGTTTATCAACTTTATTATTGTTTCACTTTGTCATTATTTCAATTGCGTTTGAATAGGGATCACAGACACCTCATCAAAAATATCACATAATTTCAACGACAAAGCGTACAGTATTTAATTCTCACATCTATTATTGCCAAATATCGCCTGTTTCTATATCGCATCAGCACGAGTGTCAATACGTCTGGCACGAGACGTAGTAGTAGAGCGTCTCACGCAACAGATATGACACAGCGTGTATGTAACATGCATAGCATTGACTGAAGTGTTATTGTTGGTTAGCCACACCAAGCCCTGTCGCGCACAAATCAGCAGCGTTTCTACACCAGTGATAAATTCGAAGGGACTGTGATCAAAGCAATAAATGCATAGCTAAAGAGACTTTCAAGAGCCTCAGGGACTATTCTGCGCGCAAACAGAACTACCCACGGCACTGCAGTAAATTTTTCGTTCGGATTGTGACTCACAACACACCCCATTGATTTAGTGGAGTCACAAGCGATCAAAACCGCTTGCACGGTACGAGTCGAGTAGTGGTAATGTACGATTATTTACAAAATACCGGGATTTATGTCCAAGTACTGCAGCAGACTGAGAGGTAATGTCCTAGACGCTACGCGTCTCTGACAATTCCGAAGCGTACGATGCATGTACTCAGAGATAAATCCCGGTCCTTTGTGAATAACCTTATCATTACCCACCTTTTCTGTCCATTCTTTCGAGAGAAGGTCGAACTCAAAGCATTTTAGGCTGCTCATTGCGTACTGTACTGAGCGATGGCAAGCATACTGACTTTAGCGCATCCACTAATGTCGGCACAAAACGTAACTTCGACCCGTCCCACGCAGCGCAGTTCAGGTGCTAGAAATTGTCGTTCAGCAGAATAATTCACGCAAATTCACAGGTGTTGGGCTGATAATTATTCACTCTGTGAACAAGTGAATATTTAGTGAAAAATGTAAAATCTTTTGTTTAACCCCATAATGTTGACGTTAAGGTGTTATGAGGTCAAAGGCTAAATAGCGTCCAATGACATCTAAAATTTAATTTTACCACTGGTCTTCTGTACCGAAGCTTACTGTATGACAACACGCCATAGGTTACACACGCAGGTGTATAATAATAATTTCTACTAATACTGTATTGTTGATCCTCAAATCTTCGCCCACACCAACACGTTGAAGGTACGTGAATCCATGTAAATCGGAGGTTGGGGTTTACATATTCAGGTATATTTGTGAATTATCTTTATGACTTCATGTGTCGGTAGCGTTATGGTTATAAAACCGATGCGTGGGTGTCACTTGTGCAACACGTTTCAGTTCTTTATCCTATGAGTTAACAGCCCCCTTCATCGACCCAACACTGTACTTAACCGTGACAGCATATTGTGCCAAATTTTGAGATGGCGTTGTAACTGATGACGCCAAAGTTTGCCGCTAAGAGGCCGCCGCCCACTGATGTGTGACACTGAGAATGTACAAACTAGAGACAGAAATGAGTCGTTAGTGGTAGTGACAGTATGGAGACCCTACATAAGACATTGACAGCGGATTTTGTGCACTGTTGTAATTTATCCACTTTGACAATTACTTGAATTAAATGTGATTATCAGGACATCTTTAACTATTGCTGTTTACATTTCCATTTACATACTGAGTAACGAACAACTTTCATATGAGCTGTATTATGACAAAGGCAATACGTACATTTGAAAAGGCAGCAAACCTGACAAATTCAGCAACAAATATCAAACACGAAGTACGTGTACGAAACATTGTATAACGTTCTCAACGACCACAATACATGAGTAACTGTGCAATTACAGCATATAATATAAAAATTTATTGAAACAATATAAATCTGAACAACAAACACGATAAGGGAAAAAATATACAACGCAAAGCCATATATTAAATTGAAAAACAAAATTAATATCATTGCAAGTGACCATTGTAAATC
Source organism: Ptychodera flava (assembly GCF_041260155.1). Taxonomy (NCBI): domain Eukaryota; kingdom Metazoa; phylum Hemichordata; class Enteropneusta; family Ptychoderidae; genus Ptychodera; species Ptychodera flava. Next base: position 24,678,207 of record NC_091934.1, on the reverse strand, counting down.
AACCAGTTCCTGCATAGCATTATAATCCTGACCTTTAAAGGAACGTTGCACCTTTAAGCTGCGTCCTCACATGAAGCACAGTTTATAGGTGGTACCTCACATGCTGAACGTGTGCTGGCTTCGAGTCTCAGCCCCTTTCATCGACCCAACAGTGTAGTTAACCGTGACAGCATATTGTGCCAAATTTTGGGATGGCGTTGTAACTAATGACGCCAAAGTTTGCTGCTGAGACATAAATCTCGGTAATTTGTGAATAACCTTATTATTACTCAACTTTTCTCTCCTATCTCTCAGTTTTTTCCCATATATAATATATATATAATATATATATATATATATATATATATATATATATATATATATATATATATATATATATATATATATATATATATATATATATATTATATATATATATTATATATATATATGTTATGTATGTATATATATTATATATATATATATATATATATATATATATATATATATATATATATATATATATATATATATATATATATATATCACAAAACCGCAGTTAACTCGCTGAATCTCGTCTAATACACTCCACACCATGAAGACTACCCTCTTTGTAGCTAATAGAGGCTTGCATGTGTAATGTGTCTTATCTTTTTGTTGATAGGTTTGTGTTTGTTAAACCTTGCCATCGCTGACATGTGTATAGGTTTACTTGTGTGTCCACCGCTTGCAGTTACAGCAGTTCTAGGTCATCGTTGGATGGACTTCTGGATCTGCCGAGTGCATTTCAGCCTTTTGACGTTATTTCGCGGGGTATCAAATTTGACAATGGCCGCCATCAGCGTGGAGCGGTACTTCTCTGTTGTCTATCCTCTAAGTATGGTCTACTCGTTTCTCGAAGAAACATTCTCGTCGTGTTCATAAGTGTCTGGATGATAGCCTTGGCTTATTCAGTGTTGCCCATATTACTTTCAAAGAATGCTGAATACAATCCTTTCATTTTCATGTGTAACTCCGGAATCCATCGCTATAATACTGTATTAAGGTTTTTCACATCATTTATCTTTTATTTTATACCCTTTTGTGTCGAAACATACTGCTATTTTAAGATATATATGCTCTCGAGGAAAGCGAGTCGCATAGGGTTACAAGAAGCAACAACTGATGGAAACCAAAATGCGCAAGGAGCGACTGATTTCCAGACCATCGCCCTGCGGAAGAATAGCAGGGTTGCATTTGAAATGTTCATTATTCTAGTCGTTTTCCTAGTGTGTATGGGTCCGTCAGTGATTATCACTTTAAGTAATGGAATGGTTGATGAAAATTTTCCTCGCTCTGCTTACCATGCCGGCACTGTACTGCTCCTGTCCAATAGTGCTTTGAATCCGTTCATATACATGGCTCTAAACAGAGCCTATAGGACAAAAGTCATCCACTACTTTTGCCGATTACGAAAGGTTCCGATTCAGCAGCAGCAACACCGGGATCGTGCCTCCTTGAGTTTGCAAGAAACATTCAGAAATAGAGATTCTGAAAATATAATCGACATAAACTTGACAGGCCTTGAGCGAATTGAGAAATCTGAAGGCTTTCAAAATGCAGACAGTGCTTGTGCAGGTCCGTCAGAGGTATTACCAGGATATGTACCTGAAGCTACAGATGCTATTCCTGGACCTGTAACTGAGAATATCGAGCTCTTTTAGAGCCATTGATTACTTCAAAGTTGACAGCAAACATGAAACACATTCTTTAAAGGTTGAGAATAGGCTGATTTATGCACATTATGTGACGAAACAAAATCATTTTAACTGGCGAGACTGTTTAAAACTTTTGGAGGTAGGCCTGGGTCAACTTTATTTCTTACATTTTTACTTATATCAATTGGTTTTTTTTCGGGAATATTGACGATCTTTAAGGTATAAGGTTTTTCTTTATTGTGTGTAATATTTTTATAAACATTGTAGATAGCAGACACCGTCTTCGTTTTGGTGCTATGTAACACATGAACATGACTACGCAGTGTATATTTCTTACACGGGTATTATGTATTGTTTTTTTCATCTCTATTATTTCGTCTTACCCAGGCATGGTCTTCAGAATATATGTTTAATAGAACAGATACACAAGCAATGAAGCTTGATTATAATCAATTCAATAAATGGCGTCGATGATACACTAATTCACAATATATAGTTGGTAAATATTTCTATGGGATTAAATTGAATGCATGCCAAAACGTATTTACTACTCTTTGCATTTTGTTAACAAAGATCTTTTGCTTTTAAGTTATTTGATTTTGTTTTGTCAGTTTGTTTGCCTGTTTCATGATTGATTGTCTCATTGTCTGACACATGATTGTCGCTTGACACTTTATTTATGATAGGTGTAAACCTAAAGTAAGTCAAGGCATTCAGTTAAACAAATGCTTGTAGTAGTTCTACGTTTCTCTTTTGTTAGAAATTTCCAGTAACAATTGTTGTTCAATTTCTGTAGAGATAGAAGTGTTTGTGCTTGGTGAATAAAGCATGAATGTTCATATCAATAGACTCTAGCACTCGACAAGTGAATTTACAAATACGATCTCCAGTCACGTAGTAACTTATTGCTTCCTCTATACACTTTTTCTGACGGCGATAACAATTCCCAATGTGTTTTATGAATAAAGACTGACACATAATACCAAATAGGCCTTATATGTTTTTAATATATTACAGTATATGTGACTTCTTTTTGCAATCACATCAACAAGATCAGGGCATGGTCATACTATAAGATTATAACTAATTTATGAGTAATATATTTCCATTCAAGACCTCAATATCTAAAGATAAGGTTGATTTGAAAAAAATGTAAGCGGAATGTGTTAAGTTGTCTATTTCACTGAGCTATACAATAACATCTTTAAAGGGACTGTCCACACAAGTATCACCTGCCTTTAAACGTTGAAGAAGATTAATTTGTAGGGTTGATGATGATAAGATGAGAAATGTGCTGTTTATTCGCCTAGAAAGTAATGTTTTATTAAATGTTGTGTATGACGCCATTGTCGCGGTATGGAAGTGCCACCTGTCGGAATTCCTCAAAGACGCTTTAGCTTAAATGGCGCAAAGTTTTCGTGTTTGCCTAAGGTAGAGGGTATCGTTAGGGGCTTGGAACTACCTTACGTCTTTTTTAACTACTGCGCTACGGATACACCAGGCCTTCAACCTTATATCTTTGAATCCAGAATTCAACGATTCCGAACTCCAGGATTTCGAACCAGGTGTTTTCGACGAATACATGGACGCGTCGATAGAATCGGAAGTAAAATAAGGTAACGTGGCCCACAAGTTCACGTAGAAAGCTGTACACAAGTTACAACTGGAGGGCATGCTTTCTATTACACGGAGCTGAATACATCTCCGATATCGCCTGGTTCGGTTACCCCATATTAGTGTACTTTTGAGCTGCAATGCATTCCGATCAGCATTGTAAGCTAGTATTGTGACTTGACAACAAACGATGTTGGATTTCAATCGCCGGAAGAGAATTGGATGGCGAAATTGCTCAACCTGTTTAGCCATTGCAACCCTAGTGTAAAAATATTGACAACTATTTTTTATAACAAAGATTATAAAATTTCTAGGTGGGATCCGGCAATCTGATTGTCTGGGATTATATGTACAACAAGAAGACCTGCGCGCTGCGTAACATTTTTGAGCTCGCGCGAATTTCGGACTCAAGCTTGATAGCTCAACACGCCATAATGTCCAACAAGTCTTCGGGCTCGAGATTGATTTTGATTGTTATATTTTAGTCTGGTGCAGCTTGATGAACCCATAAATGAAGAGTTTGTATGAGTAGGGACGGCAATGTAACACAACATCATTTTTTAGGTCTTTTAACCGTTTATAAAGTATAATTCATCAAGTTTGATGTGTAATCACGATATCGATGCGTTGCGTTACAGTATTGTATGGAATCAAATGTGCACGCTCGGGTGTTCTGAAACATTCTTTTTAGAGTTTGCGTGAGGCCGGGCGCTCCAGAACCCTCGATTCAACTTCGGTCATAAATAACAACATTGTCCACTTGTGTTTATTATAATTAGGTTATAAACAGTGCACTCGGATATTTGGTTGCGGCTATACGACCTCTGGGGTGAAAATTGGTATATTTTGGTGAAATAATCACATCGCCTTGCTCGGTGATTAATTACTACCAAATATGTTAATTTTAACCCTACAGGTCTGATATCCATAACAAAATACCCTTGCCTGCCGTTTATAACCTCTAAAATTAATGTTTATCGAAAATGCTAATTCAAAGTGCTGGTTTTTCAGTTAATATAAAATTATAACATAGAAAAGAAGTAAACAAATGACGAGATCATTTCAAAGACCGTTCCCCTTAGGGAAGGAGGAGAGACCAAGCGGACCACCGGAAATGGCTCATCTGCGGACTCTATAAATGGAGTGTCTCTCCTCTAACAAACAATAGATACTATACACACTTTCATGTTCTCCAGGGCACTAACTCAAACATCAAACACACTTATTTTCTCGGGCCACAAAATGACATTTCAATTTATCCTTTCAACGCACATTCATAAAACTTAAACTAAAATTTTCCTCTACTCACAACTCAACTGGTTGTGAGCTACCGGTAATTAGAAACTGCCATATGGGTAGAAAGAGACCGTGGATTCGCGTAGCCTTTTATTTGCTGTCAACTTGGTGCAGTCCTGGCGAAAATTTTTGAAAAAGATCAAAATCTGAAAGCCACGACCTCACTACCAGTCGTTGAGAAAAAATGTCGGAAAATGTTCGACACTTTAGATCCACAACCTTTCTATCGGTCATGGAAAGAAAATATTGAAAAAGAGTCAAATTTCTGAAAGCCACATTCTGACGACCAGCAGTGGAGAAAAACACCGGGAAAATACAACACTTTACACCCACGACCCGGCGACCAGTCGCAGAGAGAAATTATCTTGACAAACTGGACAAGGGCCGATAATTTGTCCCAAAATAATCAGGTTGACACTTTGAAGTCTCATTGTGGGAAGCGAAAGCGATTTCAAAATTCTAAGTCACTGTTTTTGCATTGTATACCCAGCTGTCGATTGCCGTAAACAATTCACAAAGGTCGATTAAAAATTGGTACTTACACTTTTTAAACAAACTTTATACACGCGTATTTGAGTAAAACAACCGTATGCGCACAGTTTTTTTTGGAAAAAAAACTAACACACTTTTGAACTCTTCGATTACCGAACTGACAATTAAAGTGCCACATGTTGGGTGTGCAACCTCTTCTTTCAGGTGTCAACGAACCTAAGTGGATAACTTTCTCCGCTCTTAGAATACGATTAAAATAGCTTATCACAGTTTACATTTACATTTACAAAATACACCAGTGCAGTCACCTTTGACTATTACTCGGTGGCGCAACGCTTCGATCAACCAACCAATCATAAAGAGCCCCCGGAGCTTGTAACGGTGCTTGGCTCGCGTACGCCTTGGTGCTAATGAACAACGGTCGGAAGCTGAAATGTCTTCCAGATTATTGATTATGTCATACAGCATCGTAAGCTGACTCTTTAGTCTGCTGGACTGCAGTGATTTCCACTGTAACTCTTCCAGCATAGATGTAACACTAATTGTATTTCTATATCTGTTTGTAACAAATCGGGCTGCCCTTCATTGCACCATCTCGATTTTATTGGTGAGACTTTACGCGTGGAGATTCCACAATTATGAACGGTTCGTTCTAAATTTGACCGAACCAGGCAGAAAAAAAGTCAATGTCTTGATAGCAGAGTTAGTAACTCGAAAGGTTCTCCTTAAAAAACCAAGAGTAGTTTTGCCTTTTTAACTATCTTGTCAAGGTGTGTATTCCTTAAAAGATTTGAGGCTAAAACAACCCCCAAGTATTTTACATGCGTCTCATTTTGAGATAATGACATTTTAAATGATTATTGAAACTATTGGCGATCTTGATCGCGTGATCTCAATGATGCTACATTTTTCTGGATGGAACGACATATTCCAGGTGCTTTCCTAGATCTCTAATCGACGGAGGCCATTTTGCAGTGCCTCACAATCTCGGTCTGATTTGACCCGTCTATACACTACGCAGTCGTCAGCAAAGAGGCGCGATTTAGGTTGACCACACTGAGGAATATCATTGATAAACAGTAAAAACAGTATAGGATCAAGTACACTGCCCTGAGGACCAACACTCACAACAGGTACTGAATCAGAATTTTTCCCCTTCCACGATCACTTGTTGGGTTCTGTCAGTTAAAAAGAAGCGTATTCATTTCAATGTATTGCCCCTAATGCTGTAAAAGTGAAGTCGTCCGCGAGGAACCCACCCGAAGGCCTTACTGAAGTCGAGGACAGCAAGGTCATGCTGTTTACCTCTGTCAAGAGATGCTGATAATTCATGGAATAAGGTGAGAAGTTGTGTTTCATAACTATGCTTCGAGCTGAAGTATTTGATGTATCACAGTATCACAGCATTTGTGATATCTTACACTTAAAGGACAACGTCGCCGATTTTGATTATATTTATCATTGGCACGAATAAAAATATCTACAAAACAGACAATGTCACTTCCTTTCGGTATCATGGCAAAAATGTCCAATAGAGTTCAAGTTTTAATTGAACGAGAAACGGTCATTAGTCAGTTATTGTCGATGTTAGATTTGTATTATGTCTATGGGCTTATAAAAATCAAAATAGACTGAACAGATGAAATTAAATTCAGCATACTGATGATGAAAAAGCTAAACCAATAAACTTTGGTAGACTGACAGTAGAATGAAGACACACAAAAACACACGTTCGCCCAGCCTGTAACTATACCGCGCCCCAGAAAAGCCAAGCGATTTATTACATTAAGGTGGTTAGAGTAATTGTATGGTTACTGGACTGCTATTTCACTAACAGTGTTGTTTGGCTTTTGCTTAATAAAGTGGCATGCGCGTGCGTATGTTTGATGTCATAGCTACGGATGTCAAGACCCTCGGATGAAAAAACAAGTACCCTGATAGTCCATCGATATGGAAAATGTCAGATCCTGTCCTTCACATCTCTCTTTTACGGCATTAGTTTGGAGGGCATATATGTTTGGCTTAAATCGGAGTTGGGTCACTACTGGGAAGTCAAGCATTGTAACGATGGCAACCTGCAAAATTAAGGTCGTTAAATTTTGTCAAAGTTATAGGCAAGGTTAGAGTAATCTTTGCCCCAAGTGTGGAGCAACTATATTTAAAATACAAACATTGAATCGCGTGAGTACAAAGAGAATTTCATCTGCTTAACCCTTTCACCACCATGGTTTGTCCCAAATCCATTGTTTTCTATGGTAAAGTTGGACCTGTACACAGGGAACTGGGGTGAAAGGGTTAAACCTACATAATATGCACGTGTCGTTTCCACACATTTCACAGTCTTCTCTTTTTCGTCAGTCTGAACTTGCTCTCTAAGGTTCACTGATTGTTTAAAATTAGTATTTATAGAAAGGCGACGAAAACACTCATATGCAAATAAGCTCCTTAAGGTAAGATTCCTTACAGTCGAAATTATCATTATTTCACCAAATTAATCCGATATATGGTTCAATAACAAGTTATGAGAGAGTAGACTTTTAAAATATTATACCAGCAAGGAAATAGGGAAGCAAAAACAGTACTAGTGCGCGTAGGACTTGGAAACAAAGGTTCCGACCAGCAAAAGAAGCACGAACAAGATTGGAACTAATTTGGGATGATTGGATGGTGAAGTAATGTCTATTCAGTCTGCAAATATAACCTCTTCTTCTTTTCTTTTCAGGTTACGCACTTGTTTTTATGAGTTATTTGTAATATTCAGCAATAGGGCACCTAAAACTTTTGAGAAATTTTAAAAATATAAAGCTCCAATCATCCCAAATTAGTTCCAATCGTTTTCACAGTACATTCGATGAAAAAGAGAAATTCTCCGAGCCTTAGAAAAGTCGCAGAAATTATAACTAAATAGAACACGATTTTCAAAAATTAGTACATGATAAATGATTATTGACATTTCGTATTGTAAGGAAATCATTCTTCCTTTTGGGAAACAGAACGCTACTCGACAAACATGCCATTCTAGGGAGGAGGTTTAGAGTATGTTTATCAGCAAAAAACGTAATCCTCTATCCTTTCTTAACCATTTCTTCCAGGTTCAGAATTCTCTAGGGCTGGATGAGACTGCCAATTCACAGGCACAATTTGTCCTGACGTACACGCTTAGTTTAAATTTTGGAAATGGTCTGAAAAACATAACATCTTTAAATTTATATCACGATTTATATTTCTCATCGAATTTTATCTAGTGACTCATTGACATATAATCTGTAATAACCACGACAGATGGATGTCATCCAAACTAATCAAGGTATCCGTGGAACCGCTATTGTCTCCGACTCGTGACAACGTTAACAGCAAAGAGAAACGTGGCCGCCTAGCACAGAGGCAGATCATCACATTGTCATGGCAACATGAGAGCGAGATGGGTACATAATGAATCCAAAGGAAAAAAGATATTCGTCATTTAGCTTTCCTTTCGTGCCAAGAATGGCCGGTAGTTTCTGAGCTGCCGGACGCGTAAATGTTTGAATGTGTAAGGTTCATTAGCATGTCATTATGCAGCCCAATTAAAACGTTGGCGAGGATCTTCTCCGATTAACTGTCTTACCTACCGAAGTAAGCTCTACACAACGAAAACTGGCATTGTAATGTGAATTGTACCCTGAGCGTCGGCCAGTTAGAATCTACTTGCTCTTTTCCCTACTGGTAAGACTTCCGACAGGGACACGGACGTTATCACGTTTAACAACGACAACTTCATCTACCATGTTCAACGGATCTTTTAATGCAACTGTCACGGTTTCGCACGAAAATGTAGCTGTCACCGTGCTGGTATCATGTCTCTCTGTGACAAACGTGTTAGGAAACTGCTTGTCGGCTTTCGTTCTCGCAAAATCTCAACAAAACAAAAACACTGGTAAGTCGATGTACCTTTTAACCAATATAGTAACTTTTGATTCGTTTGTATGTTCCTTTTTAATTCCTTTTTAATTATATTGGATGCAACAAATTGTATTTTTAATACTTATCGTGCTTTTATTCTGAATTAAAATTATTATTATTATTAATAGTAGTAGTAGTAGTAGTAGTAGTAGTAGTAGTAGTAGTATGTCCTTGATTTTTAACAACATGTCAATAACTTGTATGCCGTGCTTTTTTTCAAAGGTTTAATGTTAAATCAAACGTATCATATTAATTCGACGATGGCATTGGTTGCAATTAAATTGAAGGTAGAGGCGAGACACCTCAACACTTTGAAAATGGATAACAAGAGACACTGACAAATTTAGTTTGCATGGTAATTCTATCATTGTTTATCACCTTTGTTATTGTTTCACTTTGTCATTATTTCAATTGCGTTTGAATAGGGATCACAGACACCTCATCAAAAATATCACATAATTTCAACGACAAAGCGTCCGTATTTAATTCTCAGATCTATTATTGGCGAATATCGCCTGTTTCTATATCGCATCAGCACGAGTACCAATACGTCTGGCACGAGACGTAGAAGTGGAGCATCTCATGCAGCACATATGACACGGCCTGAATGTAACATGCATAGTACTGACTGAAATGTTATTGTTGTTTATTATATACCCATGCCCATATTGCTACATCCTAGTGACGTTCACCGCAAAATATCAGCCGTGATATTTCACGGTAAACGTTGAGATATGCACGATGAACGTCATCAGTTTTAGAGTTTTCCCGAACAACATTAGCAGTTTGTTGGTAAACAACGTAAACAACAAAATGGCTGCCGCTACCCGCCTGCGAAGCGATGTCGCCGATGTAAAAACTTGAAGGGCTTCGAGGAACACGGGTATTTCTGGTTGCAAAATACGGAAATAACATGTTGAGTTTTGAAATGTTTTCCCATGGCATTTTATTTTGGTCAAGTTCTAGCAAACATTCTGCCGTTCGCACGACGCCGGCACTGTGCACGGTCTCCGCCGAACAGGTAGTGAGCGCGTGGCGTGACAGCGATGTCGCGCGCGCGACGACTGTTGACATGGCAACTCTTAGGGTAAACTAACAAAATGGTGTCCCCTCTCCGCGCGAGCTCCGTGCCGTACGACGATCGAAATCAGGATAGATTTAAAGCTGAGCACAGTTTTTGATCGGTTACAATTGTAATAGCATATTGCACCTTGAAAAGTTCCTTCTGTATGACGATTTTTTGTATCCCGGTGTCTTTCTTCTTGGGTTTCATTGAGATATGGACGACTTACAGCTATGTCGAGCGTTATGTTGACAGCTTAGTCGTAAGCTTATACTTTATGAATGAAGCCTGTTCACATAAACATTCTGATATTTATGCGCAAGGCGTAATAAAGTAAAGCCTAAAAATTTAAGGTTTTTCGTTCTATTAGTAAAATTATGGGCATGGGTATATGATAAATCGGTTATTACCCAATATCGCCTGTTCCTTGTGTCGTATCAGCATTCGTGTCATTTGTGCTGCGTCAGTTCGTCTCGTGTCTGACGCAGCACAAATGACACTCATGCTGATACGACACAGGAACAGGCGATATTGGGTAATAACCTGTGTTATGTAGGTCATTTTCCCCCACACTCATCCTGACCTGAGTTCAATTAGTCTAGAACATTCTCAAGGTCACTGCCCTTAATGACCTCACAACCTTGAATTCAATTAGTCATGTTTGGAATGTTCTAGAAATTTAGTTAGCTGTGTAAGAGAGATAATTTTAGAACAGTAATTAGCATGTCAATAAAAGTTCTAGATTGTTCTTATATGCCCTTATGTAAGCACATGTGTATAAAAGGGACGTGCACAGCTTCCAGTCAGACTTTTGGGATCGTGTCTCTTGGGTGTTACTACAAGTGTTTCAAAACTCCAGCCATAGTAATTTGCAAGACTTCTCAAGACCTTCACTGCCAACGCTGGATTTACTCTGTGGACTTTGTGCAACTTCAAGCCTGCAAGCCAAAGGACTGTTCATTCATCCGACAGACTGTTACAACTCTGAGACTGGAGCTTTGCCGTCCCAGCTGAGATAAGTAGTCTGTACACTTTTAAAGCTTGTACTCTATCCCTGACTTAGCAATTAGTTTTATTTTCGTAATAAATTTTGTTTAAACGGAAACTGCTGAGTTCACCCTTTTGTTCGTTTTCTCTGCATGTAACAAAATTGGGGCTCGTCCGGGATATTTTGAGCCGTTTGACAACATTTTGCTAGCCTTTTCAAAACTACTGTATACTGTGAACTCAGCGAAATTTAATCATGGCGGATATTAAACCAGACGAATTTATGGATGACCTTGATCAGGACGCATTTGATTCCCTCAGAAAAGACGACCTCATAACACTGGCCAATTTCCTTAAAGTAGAAGTTAAACGATCTATGCGCAAGCGAGAAATACAGTTCAAGATTGCAAAACATTTAGTTAAATTAGGCCATTTTGAGGAGTCTGCCTGAAAAGATTATAAGCCCGAGTCTACCTCTGAACTCAGAAAATTAGAATTAGAAATGCAGACAAATTTGGAGATCAAGAAACTAGAATTACAAATGAGAAAGAAAGAATTACAAATGGAAGAAAGACAGAGAGAGAAAGATAGGCAGGAAAGATTAGAAATGGAAGAAAGACAGAAAGAGAGGGAATTGGAAATGAAAGAAAAAGAATTGCTTTTGGAAGAAAGACAAAGGGAGAAAGAAAGAGAGGAAAAGAAAAAGAAAGAGAATTAGCAGAACACCGACTGCAGTTAGAAATGAGACGTTTAGAGCTTGGAAAATCAGGAAAATTCTTCCCTTCAGACAATTTTGACATCACTAAGCATTTGAGGTTAGTTTCCCCTTACCAAGAAAAGGATGTTGATAATATTTCCTTCATTTTGAGAAAATTGCTCAGAGTCTGAATTGGCCTAAGGAGTCCTGGTCCATGCTTTTGCAGAGTGCTTTGGTGGGTAAAGCCAGAGAAATTTACATTCAGTTGTCAGTAGAGCAGGCTTCAGATTATGATTCTGTGAATGAATTAATTCTCAAGGCTATGAATTGGTGCCTGAAGCTTACCGTCAGAAATTTAGGGATTGTGAGAAGGCGAAGGATCAAACCTATGTTGAATTTGCTCGAACAAAAGAACAACTGTTTGATCGTTGGTGTTCTTCTGAAAAGGTCAGTCAGAATTATGAAAAATTACGACAGCTTGTTTTGATTGAGGAATTTAAAAGGTGCATCAGAAGTGACATCAAGACGTTTATCAATGAACAAAAGGCAGATACATTGGAGGTTGCTGCACGTTTGGCCGATGATTATTCATTGACCCACAAATCTTCATTTCTCAGCAAACCATCCCAGTCCTTTTCATACAGAAACAATGCAGGTAAATTTAACTCCTCCTTTTCATCCAAGAATTTTTCAAAGGAGAGTAGGAAATCAAATGACAATAGTTCACAGAGTTCAAGTAACACTCCCACATCAACAGATCCCAAGTCTCAATCTCCTTCTGACAACCATTTTGGTAGACTTTCTTGTAATTATTGTAAGAAAGATGGCCATTTAGTGTCAGATTGTTTCAAATTGAAAAGAAAACGTGAAGGTCAAAGTGTCAAAGTGAATCTAAGCCCACCGGATTTATTTCTTCATCAACTCAATTAGAGTCTAATAATGTGTGTAACACATTTTCTGAGGTTAAATCCCTCTCATCCCCAATTAATGAGGTCAATGTCAATTCTTCTCAAGATAGCATTATGGGTATTTTCGAACCATTTATTCTTGATGGTTTTATATCACTTTCTAGTGATTTTTCTTCCGCTACCCCTGTCAAAATTTTAAGAGATACCGGGGCTTCCCTGTCTCTTTTGTTGGCAGATACCCTGCCGTTTTCTGAAAAGTCATTTTCAGGTTCTAAAGTTCTTATTAAGGGGGTAGATTGCAATGACTTTATTCCTGTTCCTCTCCATAATGTCTATTTGTCTTCGGACTTTGTTTCTGGACCTGTGACTTTAGGTATTAGGCCTTTTTTGCCTTTTGAAGGGATTCACCTTCTTCTTGGAAACGACCTTGCCGGGGACAAAGTCATTACTAATCCACTTGTGACTGATAATCCTAGTTTAGATCAGAATCCAGAGCCAATAGAGGAAGAAATTCCCGGCTTTTCCCTTCATGTGCTATTACTGGAGCCATGTCAAAGAAAACTTCTGAGAATCAAAATACTCTCAAAAATAATGTCACAGATGTTGACTTAAATGACACCTTTCTCAGTCAGGTGTTTGACACGGATCATTCTGTTATCCCTCGTGGATTTGAAACTTCCAGTAAAACTTCTGCTGACAAAAGTCAGACATTTTCTAGATCAAATCTCATTGCAGAACAACACAAAGACCCAGATATTTTGTGTTTGTTTATCAGGGTAGATGATGAAGGTGAAACTTCAAATAGCTCTGTTTCCTATTATACAAAATCTGGTATTCTCATGCGTAAATGGAGACCTCCAGACGTTTTGGTTGATGACGATTGGGCTATAAAACATCATATTGTGGTTCCAAAGCCCTACCATGCTGAAATATTGCGCATGGCCCATGGAACCCCCTTAGGAGTCAGGAAAACTTATCATAAATTCTCAGTCACTTTTATTGGCCTAATCTCAGGCAGGATGTAGCACATTTCTGTAAAACTTGTCACACATGTCAAATGGTAGGAAAGCCAAATCAGACCATTCAAAGGCCCTTTACAGCCAATACCTGCATTTCAAGAACATTTAGTAGGATACTAATGACTGTGTTGGGCCCCTACCAAAAACAAGATCAGGAAATGAGTATATGTTGACAATTATGTGTACATCAACTCGGTTCCCAGAAGCCATACCACTGAGAAACATAAAGACAAAGACTTTAGTGAGAGCTTTAGTCAATTTTTTTACTTCATTCGGCCTCCCTAAATGTGTCCAGTCCGATCAAGGCTCCAACTTTATGTCTGGTATTTTCCAACAAGTAATGATCAGCTAGGCATTAAACAGTATACGTCATCCGCCTATCATCCAGAAAGTCAGGGTGCTCTTGAGCGATTTCATCAAACTTTGAAAAACATGATTAGGACCTACTGTTTTGACACAGAGAAGCAGTGGGATGAAGAAATTCATTTTCTGCTCTTTGCTGTTAGCGAGTCAATTCAGGAGTCTCTTGGTTTTAGCCCATTTGAGCTTGTATTTGGACATACAGTCCGTGGCCCACTTAAGCTCGTTAAGGAGAAATTCCTATCAGACGATGATGATGGTCTGAATATTTTACAATATGTGTCAGATTTTCGTACAAAACTCTCTAAAGCATGTGAATTAGCCAGAGAAAATCTTGAGAGTCATCTCAGCAGTCAATGAAAATCAAATATGATAAAAGCACCTCAAAACGATAGTTTGAACCAGGTCAAAAATTTCTTGTTCTACTTCCGGTTCCTGGCAAACCACTCCATGCTCGTTACTTTGGGCCATATCTAATTTAATTGATAAGAAATTGAGTGATTTAAATTACATCATAATAACACCAGACAGGCGAAACAAAAACAGCTATGTCACATAAATATGCTTAAGCCATATTTGGATAGGGATAATCCTACTAAAACAAAGCCTGTCAGTGCAGTCAGTTCAAACCATTATGAAGATAGTGATACTGAAACTGACTTGAGTGAAAATACTCTAAATTCAAAGCTGGGCTCGGTCAAGCTTCATAACTCAGAAATCCTGGAGAAGCTGGAGTCTACAAAGTTGGCACACCTCCAGCCAGAACAACAACAACAGGTAAAAGAACTGCTCCACGAATATAAACACCTGTTCAAGATGTTCAAACGAGGACAAACGTCATCTATCACAACGAAGATGTCTGCGACAGTAATCCAGTGGAACAACATCCAGACAGACTGAATCCTGCGAAAGCGGAATGTCTCCAAGAGGAAGCCAAGTATTTGCCGAACAATGACTTTATCGAACTCAATAAAAATAACCGGACTTTGCCATACATACTTTATGCCAAATTCAGTGCCATTTCAATAATTTACAGGTGCAGCCAACGGAGCTATTCATCGAAAAAGCTGTTCCAGGAGCAAGTTTTGAGGGCAGGGGAAATTTTATTTTTGCTCGGGCAGGGGACATGTTTTTAAGTGACAGGGGAGCAAATTTTAGGTTTTTTTTGTGGGGCAGGGCAGATATCGGTTGATTGTCCTGGGGACAGGGCTTGGCGAAAAACGAGAAGAGGGGAAGCTACTTTTAAAACGGGGACGGGGGAAGTTGAGCCATGGTGTTTCCGGGGATGGGGACACAGGGCAAGTACTTATAACTTTTTATGTCTGCAGGGGAAATTAAATGACAAAATTTTGAGGGAATTTTTTCAAGGGCAGGGAAATCGGCAAGTTTTTTTCGCCACAGGGCAGGGGAGCTTCAAAACTTCACAGCGGGGAGGGGAAAACGGCAACAATAAGTGGGTAGTGGGTAAAAATGAAGTTTGAGTGCGGGAGGGTAGGTTGAAAAATTTTTAGTGGGAGGGCAAATTATGAACAGCTAATTAATTACCCTCTTGACTTAAAATTAGTCAGTTCACATTGCTTGCCATACACAATATATCTTATCATAGTAAGGACCCCTTTAAAAGTGCATTGTTCGTTGGCTGCACCTGTTTCAAGTTTTCCAATACCAAATTGCAAGAGGATAGTCATGGGATAGATCATCTAGTTTGCTACTTTTCACTCAAATTTAACAAATCCCAGAGAAACTACTCTACAATTGAAAAAGAGTGTTTATCTTTGATATTAGCTTTACAGCATTTTGAAGTTTATATTACTTCTTCAAATCAGCCAATAGTGATTTATATTGATCACAACCCTCTTGTGTTTTTGCAGAAATTTAAAGGCAAAAATCAGAGATTCCTAAGATGGAGTTTAATGTTACAGGAGTTTAATCTTGACATTAGACATATCAAAGGCAGAGACAATTTAATTGCAGACTGTCTCTCTCGTATTTCGAGTTTATTGTCGTTCACACTTTTAAGATTACATTTGCAAGAAAGATTTTTCTTTGAAAAATTTTCTTTTTTTTGAAGAGGGGGTGTGTTATGTAGGTCATTTTCCCCCACACTCATCCTGACCTAAGTTCAATTAGTCTAGAACATTCTCAAGGTCACTGCCCTTAATGACCTCACAACCTTGAATTCAATTAGTCATGTTTGGAATGTTCTAGAAATTTAGTTAGCTGTGTAAGAGAGATAATTTTTAGAACAGTAATTAGCATGTCAATAAAGTTCTAGATTGTTCTTATATGCCCTTATGTAAGCACATGTGTATAAAAGGGACGTGCACAGCTTCAAGTCAGACTTTTTGGATCGTGTCTTTTGGGTGTTACTACAAGTGTTTCAAAACTCCAGCCGTAGTAATTTGCAAGACTTCTCAAGACCTTCACTGCCAACGCTGGATTTACTCTGTGGACTTTGTGCAACTTCAAGCCTGCAAGCCAAAGGACTGTTCATTCATCCGACAGGCTGTTACAACTCTGAGACTGGAGCTTTGCTGTCCCAGCTGAGATAAGTAGTCTGTACATGTACGCTTTTAAAGCTTGTACTCTATCCCTGACTTAGCAATTAGTTTTATTTTCGTAATAAATTTTGTTTAAACGGAAACTGCTGAGTTCACCCTTTTGTTCGTTTTCTCTGCACGTAACACCTGTAATTAGCCATACCAAGCCCTGTCGCCTACAAATCAGCCGCGTTTCTACACCAGTGATAAATTCGAAGGGACTGTGATCGAAGCAATAAATAGATAGCTAAAGAGACTTTCAAGAGCCTCAGGGACTATTCTGCGCGCCAACAGAACTACCCACGGCACTACAGTAAATTTTTCATTCGGATTGTGACTCACAACACACCCCATTGACTTGGAGGCCGTCAATTATGAAAGCTGACGCACGACAAACGTAATTCTTTCTTTGGGGGGAGAGGGTAAAAGCACATTTCGTTTTGTGTGCGTCAAAATCGCATAAGGATTTTCTATTGTTTCGAAGTGCGACTTTGCAGCGAGAATACAAAACTACCTTCGCGTTCATCGAGAACAGAATGACCACAAAATACGGAGACAGAAAAGACAACGAAAAGACATGAATGTGAAATAAAAACTTGTATCCTTTTTCAACTTGAAACATGTATGTGAAACATTTTCCTACGTGCGAAATACATTAAAATGTTCTGTCTTAAAAAGTAAAACGCGTAAAGTGGAGGTTTATTAATTAATGTGCCCTTCCGGTATTTTGTCGTGGGCGTGCGGATCGAAGAGGTGCGTGTGGGTTTGTCAGAAACGGCATCATAATACGAAATTGATTTCGCATAAGAACTTTCGTTTTGAGGGGGAGGGAGGGGGTTTCAAGTAAAACGAAGGAATTACGTTTCTTGTGCGTCAGCTTTTATTATCGACGGCCCCTTAGTGGAGTCACAAGCGATCAAAACCGCTTGTACGGTACGAGTCGAGTAGTGGTAATGTATGGTTACTCACAAAATACCGGGATTTATGTCCAAGTACTGCAGCAGACTGAGAGGTAATGTCCTAGACGCTACGCGTCTCTGACAATACCGAAGCGTACGATGCATGTACTCAGACATAAATCCCGGTACTTTGTGAATAACTTTATCGTTACACACATTTTCTGTCCAATCTTTCGAGAGAAAGTCGAACTCAAAGCGTTTTAGGCTGCTCATTGCGAACTGTACTGAGCGATGGCTAGCAGACTGTGAACGCCTTCAGCGTATCCACTAATGTCGGCACAGAACGTAACTTCAACCCGTCCCGCGCAGCGCAGCGCAGTTCAAGTGCTAGAAATTGTATGTCGTTCAGCAGCATAATTCACGCAAATTCACAGGTGTTGGATTGATAATTATTCACTCTGTGAACAACTGAATATTTAGATGTATATGTTTTAGTGAAAAATGTAAAATCTTTTGTTTAACCCAATGATGTTGACGTAAAGGCGTTATGTGGTCAAAGTCAAATGGCGTCCAATGACATCTAAAAGTTTAATTGTACCCCGGTCTGTATGACAAAACTCCATAGATTGCACACGCAGGTGTATAATAATAATTTTTACTCATACTGTATTGTGGCTCCTGAAATCTTCGCCGACACTTACACCGTAGAAAGTACGTGAATCCATGCAAAGCGAAGGGTGGGGCTTACATATTCAGATATATCTGTGATTGATCTTTATGACTTCATGTGGCGGTAGCGTTATGGTTATAAAACCGATGCGTTGGTGTCACTTGTGCAACACGTTTCATCTATTTATCGTACGAGTTAACAGCCCCCTTTACCGACTCAGCACTGTACCTAACCGTCACAGCATATTGTGCCAAATTTTTGAGATGGCATTGTAACTAATGACGCCAAAGTTTGCTGCTGAGAGGCCGCCGCCTACTGATGTGTGGCACTGAGAATGCACAAATTAGAGGAAGAAATGAGTCGTTAGTGGAAGTCACAGTATACAGACCCTACATTAGACATTGACAGCGGATTTTGTGAACTGTTGTAATTTATCCACTTTGACAATTACTTGAATTAAATGTGATTGCTGTTTACATTTCCATTTACATACTGAGTAACAAACAACTTTCATATGAGCTATATTATGACAAAGTCAACACGTACCTTTTGTACTTAAGGCAGCAAACCTGACAATATTCAGCAACAAATATCAAACACGAAGTACGTGTACGAAACATAGTATAACATTCTCAACGACCACAATGCATGAGTAAGTGTGCAATAACAGCATATAATATGAAGCTTTATTGAAACAAATATAAATCTGAACAACAAACACGACTTTGAAAAAAATAAGAGGAAAAAAATATACCAACGCAAAGCCATATATTAGATAGAAAAACCAAATTAATATCATTGCAAGTGACCATTGTAAATCAACCAGTTCCTGCATAGCATTACAATCCTGATCTTTATAAGGAAAGTTGCACCTTTAAGCAGCGTCCTCTAATGGATGACAGTTTATAGGTGGTACCTCACATACTGAACGTGTGCTGGCTTTGAGTCTCAGCCCCCTTCATGGACTGTAGGTAACTGTGACAGCATATTGAGCCAAATTTTGGGATGGCGTTGTAACTAATGACGCCAAAGTTTGCTGCTGAGACATAAATCCCGGTAATTTGTGAATAACCTTATTATTACACACCTTTTCTGTATATATATATTACAAAACAGCAGTTTACTCGCTGAATCTCGTCTTATACACTCACACCGTGAAGACTACCCTCTTTGTAGCGAATAAGAGGCTTGCATGTGTAATGTGTCTTATCTTTTTGTTGATAGGCTTCTGTTTGTTAAACCTGGCCATCGCTGACATGTGTACAGGCTTACTTGTGTGTCCACCGCTTGCAGTTACAGCAGTTCTAGGTCATCGCTGGATGGACTTCTGGATCTGCCGACTGCAATTCAGCCTTTTGACGTTATTTCGTGGCGTATCAAATTTGACAATGGCCGCCATCAGCGTGGAGCGGTACGTCTCTGTTGTCCATCCTCTAAAGTATGGTCTTCTCGTTTCTCGAAGAAACATTCTCGTCTTGTTCATAAGTGTCTGGTTGACAGCTTTGGCTGTCTCATTGGTGCCGACATTACTTTCAAAGACTGGTGAATACAATTCCTTCGTCTTCATGTGTTCTTCTGATGTCTATCGCTATGCTGTATTACGATTTTTCGCAGCATTTCTCTTTTATTTCACACCTTTTTCTATCGAAACATACTGTTATTGTAAGATATATATGCTCTGGAGGAAATCGAATCGAATAGGGGTGGAAGAAGATACGGCTAATGGAAACCAAAATTCCCAAGGAGAGATCGATACCCAGAACATCGCCCTGCGGAAGAATGAAAGGGTTGCATTGGAAATGTTCATAGTTTTAGTCCTTTTCCTAGTGTGCAATAGTCCAACAGTGGTTATCTCTTTAAGTAAAGCACTGATTAATAAAGGTATTCCGCGTATAGCTTATAATGTCGGCACTGTACTACTCCTGTCCAATAGTGCTTTGAACCCGTTTCTTTACATGGTTCTAAACAGAGCCCATCGGAAAAAAATCATCCACTACTTTTGCCGATTACCAAACGATCCGATTCAACAGCAGCAACAACGGGCTCATATTTCCTTGAGTTTGCAAGAAACATTCAGAAACAGAGCTTCAGAGGATGTCATCGACTTAAGGTGCCAAGAGCGAATTGAGAGCGCCATCAATCTTCAGAATGCAGACAGTGCTTGTGCAGGTCCGATAGAAGCCTCACCGGAATATGTATCTGTTCTTACAGACATTATTCCTGGAGCTGTGACTGAGACTTTCGAGCTTGAAACTTAGAATGTTAAATTTTCAATGAACACATCCTTTATAAGATGAAGAAAACGCTGATTTAGGCCCATTAGGCGACTAAAGAATTTTTGTTCAACGGACGAGATTGTTTAAAACTTTAGGTGGTAGGCCGTGTCAACTTTGTTCTTATTTTTTACTATATTTGTCACGAATTCTTTTCCTTACATCAATAGTAACATGTACCGAGTGGATTTTAAATTGTAGCTATCTTTTATGTATTTTGTTTTGGTTTCTTCAAAAAATGTGTTTTCATATTGCTATTGTTGTAACATTTTTGATATTGTTAAGAAGCGTTGAAATGCATAAAGCAGTGTACTTTAAAATACCATTGTTTCTCTAAGTGCCACGGGCGAAAAAGTCACTTATCATCCACATAAAATGTATAATAGCTATGAAATATGGATATCAATAAAGTCAGATCGGTATTTAGTCCGGCTTAAAGGGATTCAACAGGGAGGGGGGAGCTAGGGGGAGGTAGAGAGAAAGAAATTAGTGGAATGCACCAAATTTGGGTCGGCCGGCCGGGCCCGTTGAACAGATTTTTTCTCTTGCCTTATCGATTTTGTCAGAAAAACCAAAACTGACGATTGTTTAGTAACACTTTACGAGCATATGACATTTACATTCGTACAGTTTACTAAATCGTCAAAAAATGAAAAAATATTTGATAATATTGACGACCTTTCAGGAATCTTGTTTTGTAGTTTATGTCAAGTACTTGAGATGTACATTTCTGGAAAACAGAATACAGTGCCATGTGACACATAATTACTGTGTATATTTCTCGCTCAGATATTGTCTATATCGTTTTTTCAATCGTATATCTCTTTCATATTTCTTCTTACCCGAAGCTCGATCGTCAAAATTGATATTTAAATAGAACAGCTAGAGGAGTAATGAACCTCGATTATAACCCATTTGATAAATATCGTCGATAATGCACAGACACACAACAGTTGGCAAAGATATCTATCGGTTAATATCAAATGCAGAAAATATTTGTACAACTCTTTGCATATTGTGAAAAAAAGATGATGTCTGTCTGATTAATTTGTGCTGCTTTTGTTGGTTGTGTAATAATCACTGAGATCAACTGTACTTGAATTTAGCATGAGCTATCACAGACAACAGTCTCCTTCATCAGATGCAGAGGTGGAATGAATAAGAAAGCAGAAAAGCAAAGTATACTGGTGTTAAAACAAGGTGTGAAAAAAGGTGTGAAAACGAAACAAAGATGCAATTACGAAGTGTCAAAAAATTTTGCTTCCTTATAAATTCTACCTCTGCTTCTTATGGAGATGGCTGTTTTCTTCCAAAGCTAAATTTAACTACATTTGATCTCAGTGTGACACCTCGACCCAAGTGATTATATACTTAAGTGTTGAATCAGCACGGCTAACTGTCACTTAGCTATCAACATGTTAAGCACCGGTTTTATTAGAAAAGTACTATTAGGTGTCTTACTGTCAATGCTGTCTGACACCTGTTCGCTATTTGACATTGTACTTATGATTGCGTAAATTTAAGATGTAAGTTAATTAAAAGTCAGTTTAATAATACAAATCTTAGTAGTAGTACTGCGTTTGTTCTTTGTCAGAATTTTCCAGATGAATTATAATTTATAATAATTGTTCAATTTGTTGAGAATTTTTGACTTGATTGATGAAGAGTAAATGTATCAGGTTAGTAGAATCAAACAGTCGAATTTTTATTTTAACAATATGACTTCTCGTGTCGTGGTAACTCATTCTTCCCACAATTTTTTTGCACACCCTACGTAAACATCATTTGGAACTGTTCAAAACCACTAACTATCAGTGGTTCAGGATGGTCCTACCTAAATTTGTAAATCTCAAATGTCCCATGGACCTGGTAATGTATTACCTTGAATGGAAATGATTATTGGACCAGTTTAATGTCATATTGATAGCAAATCCACTGGCGGTTAATTATTAATTTACGCTGACACATTAACACTAACAGAGAACTGATATTTGAATTATATTTTTAAAAAATTGCAGTCTACTCTCTTAGTGTTAGTATGTTCACTGTTTTTGGGATCACATCTGCGTGATAAGGGCATGGTCATATTATACAATGATAACTAATGAATGATTAGTCTTTATATTCGAGACCTCGATGTTTAAAGACTGAGACAATTCGAAGGCAATAAATGTAAGCTGAATGTGCTAAGTTTTATCAATTGTAATTTGTAAGCTGCCAATGTCGCTGAACCATACAATAGCATGTTTAACACGCATGTTTCTCATGTTTGAATTCTGTTTTCTATAGTAAGATGTTTGTCGTGCAAATCTCTCTTCATTAGAGTGGTTTGCTCCTCGAAATTAAAAGGCTTAAACCTCAGTAAAACTTTCCTTAGGAAACTTTAAAACCTTTCGAATTTCAAACCAAGAATAATTTAAATTGCAAGCAGGTTTGACGTGTCCAAGCTTCATTGCAACAATAATTAATGTCCAGTAGAGAATGATAATTTCAATATTTAATATCATGAATTTGATATTAAAGAGAAAGCGATCCATGAGCTCCAAATGCAGGGGGTTTTTTTTGTCTGTATGATGCGTGAAAGTTGGCCAGAGGCAACAAAAGGCCATTCCAAATTTTCCGAAATTACGGAACAAATTTTTCTTCTTGCTGATGCATATCCAAGACAAAAAGATATCAGGCCGAGCATTAAGCTTCTTATTACACGTCTACATAATCAACAAGGTTAATAGAAGTGGTGAAGTAATGCCGATTTAATCTACAAATATAATCTCATCTGCGTTTCTTTTTACATTACACACTTGTTTTTATGAGTAATTTGCAATATTGCAACATTCAGTTGTACGGCACCTAACACTTTTGTGAAATTTGAAAAATATGAAAATCCAATTATCCCAAATTAGTTCTAATCGTGTTTTAAGAAGATGTTTGAATATCATTTCGTGTTAGCATGGCTTTCTGTAAATGGTAAGGTGGCCCCAAACGACATGACAACTTTGATGATCGTTTGCAAACATGGAAGAATTTGATACCATGATGATAGGCCAAAATATCAGCTCATGATCAGATAGTCATTGAGAAGAGGATATTATTTCAGGGTTATTGCAGGTGTTTAGTAAATGGCAATATGGCCGTCAAACCACATGATGTATTGAAATACCTTTTGCAAACTTGCAAGTACTAACACAATAGACAGTCTCGCTTCTACTGTCTATGCTCACACTAACGATGATATGGGCAAAATTTTCAGCTGAAATTAATTCTGAAAAAGGCGTAGCAATTTCAAAAAAATATAATATGGCTGTCAGGCCTGACTTTACACACATCCCAAATTTCGATTTGATTGATCATGTGGTTCTAGAGCAGGTGCAATTTTAAGGTTTTCCGGATATCAAAAAAAAAAATGTCAGGTCATACAACCTTCCGCAATGTCAAGGTAGTATGCATCATTTCTTATAGCCCCTGAGCCCTGTGCAAAGTTTCAGAAGCTTACATGCAGTGAGTTTGGATATCAAGGCCGATAAAAAAGATGGAAGAACTCAAATGAATCAATAGGAATGCACGCCTACTGAGCTTGACCCTCCAAAAGTCAGGAATTTCCTTGCAAAATATGATACTCGAGAAACAAATTTAACTCCATATTTACCAACCCTTCGATATCCAAAATGGCCGTCATCATTCCGATTACTCAATGAGAAAATAGTATTTTTGGTATATAAAAATAAACCAGTCAATTTTGTTCTGTACTCAATGAGCTTCAAATAAACTTCCTCAAGAGGTAGTCTAAAATGTTTGATAGTCAGAATATCTGTCCATGAGGCGCACTCTACCTTAACTCAGCAAAGCTTAGTGCAGCTTTGCGAATCCTGCAGATTACCTCTTCGAGAAGGGAGAGATAAAACAGGGAGAGATGTCATGGTGAGCTTCATTCCATTGAACCTGTAATTTGCTTGACAACGTGTCCGAAACTTAGAAGTGGACGTTAGACCGTGGCAAGGTGTACAGTGATTATTGAAAATCTATACATCAAAATAAATGAAATGAATAAATTTATACCCACGCTTTTTTATGGAAAAAGGTTGACATAAAAACAGACTATAAAAGGGTATAAATTTTCGAGACATTACTGCGTATGCTGTGTAACGAGAGGGTAAAATCATTTGTAAACATTTTGTGACGTGACAACAATAGCTTGGCGGCATTCTATCCTTTCCTTCCCTAGATCTAATAGTCCAATCATAAGAGGGCCAGTGCGTTAAGCTTTTGATAACGCTTTTATTGGTCCTCACTGGGCAAATTCCAGAATGGGGACTTATGGATTTAGTTGGTCCATGCGTGCATGCTTCCGTACATTCGTGCATTTCTGAACATGACTGGACCGATTTGTTTCAAACTCGGTGTAAGGACAACACATAGGCGGGCCGATTTATTCTGACACCCGATCAAATATGGCTGCCAGGTAGTCATTTGGGCGAAAAGCTATAATTTACAATTTCGCTTGACTAATTCCAATCAAAGTTGGCATAAAGACAGTACACTAAAACTTATATATGTATTTTAACTTGTTTTGCGACACAATCCAGTATGGGTGATTGGTGGTGTTATACAGGTCATTTTCCCCCACCAATGACCTGAGTTTAATTAGTCTTGAAGATTCCTCCATGACCTTGAATTCAATTAGTCATGTTTAGAATTTTCTGGAAGTTCATGCTGACTACAAGTGAAGATATTTCTAGAACAGTGATTAGCATATCAATAGAAATTATAGATTGTTCTGATATTTTATATAAACATTTTAGTATGGGGTGGTATAGATTTCAAGCAGATATATGGGATCGCATCACTGATGTGTTTACTTCAAGACTATTTTATACCTGCACACTCAAACAGTGGATTTATTCTGTGAACTTTGCATCAACCGAGCTCAACCCCTGCAAGCCAAAGGACTTCTTACTCATCAGTCTGTCTGACTCAACTTTAAAGCTTAGTGCTGTGCAAGATAAGATAAGTAGCCTGTAAGCTCTTACAGTTTGTACTTTATCACATGACTTGGTGATTAGTTTTGATAAATTTTATTTTGAAGAAAATCGCTAACTTCACCGTTTTCTTTTGGCGTAACAGTAGTTTGTTTCGTTTATGTTTTTAATTGTTTGTCCATGAGGAGACGGTAGTGTCATGACTGGGCAGATTTCAAACAAACCATGCTCAAGTATATAGTACCACGACGTTCAGATGCACGTCAATTTATCTCGCAATTCAATTCAATAGTGCATTTTTATTTTTAATGTTTGTCCTTCTTGAGCCATTATTCAGACATGGCTATATGGATTTTAATCAAACTTGACACAAGGACAGTGTACAAGTCCCGTAACGTTCAGGTGCTCGTTAGTTTATCTCGCGATACAATTCTAGATGGCAGCCTGGCGATCATTTCTTTTTTCTTGTTTCTTTTCTTATTTGTCCTCCCATTACTCAGACATAACTGGTCCGAGAACATTCAAACTTTGCTCAAGGACATATTATTATGACATATAGCTACACGTCAATGTGTTTTGTGATGCAATCGAATATGAATGCCTTGTGGCAAATTTGTTTTATTTTTTTATTTCCTAGCAAGTGCCCAGAAATATCTAGACAGATTTAATTCGTTTGTTACGCTTGTACTTTGCGCAATGTGAGTTGAGGAGCTGGCTCATAATTTCTTCAGTGACTAAAGCTGACTCACAAGTTATCCGTTGTAAGCATCACTTTTTATATTAGACCTTTATTACAAGACGGCAGTACCATGGCTTTCAAGGTATCGATTTTCGTTCTACCCTTGTGCGAATATATACAGACGCAGGTCAGTTTGTTTCGCAGGATGATGTAATACGGCCATCTAGTAGACATTTTGTTTTAATTTCTGTCTGTCCAGAGCCATTAATCTGAAATCCCAGATTCGATTACGATAACATTTGGCACAAGGGTGTAGTACCATGAAGTACAGAGAGATGTTGATTCTTTTGTGTGATATGATCCTACATGGCCGCCGGGAGGCCAGTTTGTTTTAATTTTAGTAAGGTCAGCGCCATTACCAAGACACGCAGGGACAAATTTCATTCAAACTGAACATAGGACATGCTATGACGTGTAGCTATGACTATATATACGTATGCTTACCAGCCAGTAAGTTATATCTAATCAAATCAAATCACCTAAATTACAGGTGGGGACTGTGTCATTTACAGTAACTTGTTATTTGCGGTATACAAAGCAGTGAATTAAATCATTTGCATCCTGAATGTATATACGAAATCTCCGTTCGTGATACTGATGCCAACGTTATTTAGATGAAACAGGACAACAATTTCACTCATACACAAGTAAACAACCTACTTTCCGAACAACATCCAAGTGCAATGTATTCGAGTATTTTTCGCAAACGAAGTAATTTTACAATCTTACAAATTAGGCTAGAATGTTAACTTGATATTGCATATGGCAAAAATTAGCAAAGTGTATATGAAACGAAAGAACTATGCCATAATGATGGACCAGCAAAAAACGAATAATACTATGATCATAGGAAAGATTATACAGAGAATTGATTTATATACAATGCTGTCTGCAAACGATAAATTCCTAGCTGGCTAAGGTTCACGCTATATCGTTACCGAACCATGAAATTCCTTCAGGCGAGCGTGTGACGTATTTGTTCACATTTCCCGGACGGTCGCTTCAGCTGACGTCACGACTCTTTTATTGTGGGCTATATCCATGACCTGCGGCAAACCACGTTGGCCACATCCAGAGACCAGAAAAGTACGCAGTCGTTGGCCTTTCTCGACGTCATCGCCTGGAACTGACCTTTCGATTTCCATGACCTACATTATCAGTTCTTTACTATAAAGCGTCGAACAATGTAGTTGTTGGGTTGTTTATCCATGCTGGCATATTTGTCCCAAATTGTCAAATAAACAAAAACTTATCTTCAACGATTTTTAACGCCGTCAACGTACAGAAATATGGCCACATAATGTTTTTCCTTCATTGCTCACGCTAGCAACATGCTTTAGGTATTCTTGCGTGGGCCTACTCACTACCGTTGTCGCTGACGGAGTCCACAACATTCCAATGTCTTCTCATGTCACACCAATGGATGAATCAGGGGTCAATATCGTTAATGTTTATGCACGGTCGTAAAAGCCATCATGGTTCAGATTATAGAGTACATGTCTCTGCCAGGGCGCAGTTTGTTATGGGAGCTTTGATTGCACAAATTCGCGAAAACATATCCTCTCGGTCGGGACACTTCTGGATGACGTAATCCTCACTCTTCCATCCCATCTGGAGGCCTTTCATGGAAATTTTCACGCAATTAAGGATCATTCGACACTATCAAACTTATGTTATTACTTTTCTTAGATTAAGAAGAGCCTACATGTATATGCTGCTTTTATGCTAGAGAGCTGAACTTTGACATACCAAGAACTTTTACAAACTTTGACATTATATCTGCATCTTTGATATACAAGTACTTCAACATGCTTCAGCATTTAACAGATTATTGTGTTATTGATAGCTGTGAAAGTATATCACAATACATCTTCAAAAATGTAATCTCTAATTTCCTGTTATTTTAAAGTCCTTGTAATTTTACCCATTGTTTAGTAAACACTCTGTCCCAAATGTTCGCACAGATTTGTTACACGTTTTTAAAATATCTTGACAAACTAGTTCCGGTACCCCGTGCTACTTTGTCAATACTTAACAAGCCAACGATTAATACACTTCCAACAAGAACAAAACCATGAGTCCAAAAAGAGAAAAAAACTGAGATTAATGTTCTTAAATACTTTTATCCCGTTGTATGGTGCTACTCAAGTTACCTTGAGTCGTTGCAGCATTTTATTTGTTTCTGTTAATCTATAATTCTGCTGATAGACAAAAAATGGAGAGAGAAGCTCCTTAATAATTTTCGCATAAAATAATGATAGGACAACAATCAATTTGACATCACAGGGTCGTAAGGTCAGCCTATCCCCATGTCATATTTGAGTCGTGACAAATGTATAACGGTGGATTATTAGTTCCTGCTCTCTGTGACGTAACTTCCGCTTAAAATATATCCACTCTTTTTCCATATTAACATACAATGGATGCAGTCGTACGAGGTCGTTTATTTCATAAGGCACAATAGAATATGGCAAAAAACACAGATACTGCGTCATCAAGGGTAACTAAGTCAATCGTACAATCAACGTGGGTATAAGAATATTATTAACAAGTTTGTGTTTTACTTAATTTAGCAAAAGAGGTTATTTTCTACTAATTTGTTTTGACAAATTACTCTGAATCGTTCACAGTGCAGTGCACTTAATATGCGCACAGGTGACGTTTCCTATGTTTCTGTTGTTTCTTAAGAAACATTGACGACGGAATGTCTTCGAACATGAAGGGGAAGCCCGATATTGATGACGCCATAAAGGAGAAAATTAGAGAGACAATAATCCCCTTGAGTCTGGTATCCCACTGTAAGTACGAGTTCTGAAAAACCATCCCTTTATGTCCAAGTAACTTGCATGAATCCGGTGCTTCGGGTTCGATGTCGACAACTTACAACAGTTGGGTCCATCGCAAGGTACGCGCGCTCTGTGACCGTACCGTTATTGGCCGTCCATTGTGACCCGATATATGACCCGGTGCGGATTCGCCGAACACGGTGTATGACGTGTTGATACTGGGAAAGGCAAGGACATGTCTGGCGGAGGTGAAAGTGGTTTTCAAGGGTAGGAATCAGGACAGTCAGTGCACAACCACCCGGTCCAATGACGGCTATTTTTCCCTATACGCGGAAACTCGATGAAACTCAATAGTCTGTGAACGTCCGCCCGTTTGTAAGAGATACGCCCATAAACACAGTTCCAGTGACTGCTCCAAATACGTTTGTGAGCAGCCCAGCCAATTACCAGCTACAAAATTTGAATCCTATACGCAACATCCCGTCCGTATCAAATTCATAAGCTCTGCATTACTCATGCTATCCTCCGATTCCCTTCCTCGTCCTCACTTCTCCTCAATCCCACATCATTGTAGCACCGTTAGTCTTGACGATCATGGAATCTTACTCCGCGAACAACATTTACACTTTGCCAGTGACGCCACCGACTTCGGAAACCTATACGTTGACACAGTCCGCCATGACGGTGAGAACGAGACCCAAAACGTGGCGTTGGACACACTCGTCGATGCCGTTTCATTTTCTCATGGTGTGTTTGCTCTTAGCCGTTTGTGTCACATCGGTCGTTGGCTGGGGTCACCAAAGAACGGGAAAATACATCAAGAACAATGTGGAGATGAAACTTGAATCAGAAGAATTCCTCAACAGCAATATCAAGGCAAGTACTATACGTATTTGTACGTATTTGTGTCCTCAAAAATCGTATCGAATATATATATATATATATATATATATATATATATATATATATATATATATATATATATATACATACATACATACATACATACATACATACATACATACATACATACATACATATTTATCGAATTTTAACACTACCTAACAAATAGAATGGTTCGTCTCAATCATATATGTAAGAGTGTCGAGCTAGAAATCCTTTCACTCTATCTGAGGATTGCAAGATGCATGAAACTTAAGTAATATATTTCATTACTTTCTACTTGAAGTAATCTGTTTATTTATTTATTTATTTATATATATATGTATATATATATATATATATATATATATATATATATATATATATATGTATACATACATACATACATACATACATACATACATACATACATACATACATATATTTTTTTCAAATATTTGAATACGATACATTTGAAATATTCGTAAAGACGTACACAGGTACTTAGAAAGGGAGACTGTATAAAGAAAGAAAGACTGGCTAGGACTCGATCCGGAACGGGAAAGAGAGTACTTTTCCTGAGAATGTACGTGTGCAAGTGCGTTTATTAAATCGAAATGTCGAAGTGGACAGGAGACACGCTAAGAGGTCGAGAGGATACAGTTAAAAATGTCCACACGCGTTGACATCACGACATCAGGAACCGTAGCCAAAGAAAGCAAACACGAGCAGCTCAGAGGCCGTGATTGTAAAATACAGCACCGGAAAATCTGTGTTACATCGAACGAGATCTGGCGAAAATCGAGAGTGATGTGTTAAGTTTTGACATAAACTATTGGATTGCAAGCCACATGCGATGCTGCGGTATTGAATTTATTGTGTGTAGTGCCTAAGCAGAGATATAGGTTGGCCTCGGATAATTTATCCGATATTGCACATCCGAAAATAAGTGAAATGATGTTAAGGGTCGTTGAAAGAATTACAGATAGAGTTAAAGTGGAGAAATGCTATTATTTCCATTGCTAGCTTGTCATTTATAGGAAGGCTTGAGATATGTGTACATGATGGATGAAATAAAAAGACGACCCATCAACAGAATTGCGTTGCGAGGCCCTATCGTTGGAAATTGTAACTCACAGAGTGACCTCAGGGCACAAGAGGTCAAGGAATGGACGCTTGATAAAATGGGGACAACACTATATCGTCGATGACAGAACAACCAACAATGGCGTGACTATGTGAGAGGTTGGTAGACATCGAGACATGGAAAGAAAGGCAGTATAGAGGTTGGAGTGTCGACGCATGCAGAGTCCGATCGATCGCACATGGGGCAAATACCAGACGACGCGACAACTATCGCATGAAAGTGATATGAATTTGGAA
Source organism: Ptychodera flava (assembly GCF_041260155.1). Taxonomy (NCBI): domain Eukaryota; kingdom Metazoa; phylum Hemichordata; class Enteropneusta; family Ptychoderidae; genus Ptychodera; species Ptychodera flava. The sequence goes on along the minus strand of NC_091934.1, from coordinate 24,647,005 downwards.
TATGAAAAGGAATATTCCGATAACCTAGCTCAATCATGGAAAAAATGAGTGACACAAGACACGGAAGACTGATTTAGGCAAGAATGGGTACATTTAGAATGTACTTTCTAAGTACATGTGCAAAAGATTGTGTTTTATTTTGGCTGAATAACACGCGAGTGGATGCTCTGACAACGGTGAACGAACAGCTGTTTTGTACGCTGATCTCGATGGGCATTGCCCTCAGGCTTTCCTTTTCTGCGGTTACACGCCGTATAGTAGAATGGACGCGAATGACGTAGGCAAATACTGTTAAAAAGTTATTGTTTTTTTATCCCAAGAAGTTTTAGGGCGATGCATTTCACGGCTAGGGTGGCAGCGTTGAAATGTGGTTGTTTACCTGACTACACCTAAACGGAGCGATTTACACCGGAAAGAAAATATAGAGTGACTAATTGCAAGGCCATATTTATAATTTACTTCCTCCAACTTTGTACTGTTTCCTTTAACCGTATCTATCTAGAAACACGCAGTGTTTACGATTAACCCTCAGGAAATGTATTATGAACTTTCATACATCACGCCTTAATCTGTCATGTCTGCCTCTCTCACTCTCTCTCTCTCTCTCTCTCTCTCTCTCTCTCTCTCTCTCTCTCTCTCTCTCTCTCTCTCTCTCTCTCTCTCTCTCTCTCTCTCTGATCTCTCTCCTATTAACCCTTCGAGAACCATCAAAAGAAACAGTTGTTATACAATAGTATGCCAGTTCGGACATGCAACGTTTATTCACACATTGTAACCAATGCAACCATAACTTTAAAGTCGCTGTTTCAAGAGTCATTAACTTTTTTCCTCCTCCTGAGTTGTGATTCTTCGCTCCAAAAAGTAAACACGTTTGCTTTGCGAGAATATACCACTGCCAAATTTGAAAACACCGACGACAGATACGAATACTCTTGGCGACGTTTATAAAGTCGCCGGAACTGCGCCCGTGCGAGTTTCTTGTTTACAAACAATGTATTTCGTGCACGATATCTAGATGCCCCTCATCATTATAGGTGCAACATTTAGATTATACGATGTAGATTATGACAAACGTGTTTTAACTTTCATCAATCACCATCGTACCTTGTATACAGTGTTTACATTGGTCGTATGGGTCCCTTACGATCTTTGAGCGCAGTTCCGACGACTTTATCCCTTAAAAATTTCATTGCCCAGTGCAAAACCAAACATTTGTATTCAGTGGTTGAAATAAATTTTGAAAGCTCAGTGGTGTCCCTGATGTTGTTTAAAGGGACACAGTCGTCGGAACTGCGCTCAAAGGTCGTGTGGGACCCACACGACCAATGTAAACACTGTATCCAAGGTACGATGGTGATTGATGAAAGTTGAAACATGTCTGTCATAATCTACATCGGATAATTTAAATGTTGCAGCTATGATGATGAGGTACATCTAGATATCGTGCACGAAATACATTGTTTGTAAATAAGAAACTCGCTCTGTTTTCTCCATGCTTTTGAAGATCACATGCACCAAAATAGTACCAAGATCACACATAATAATGCAATTAAGCAAGTACACTCCGCCATATTGAAAAACTTAAACTTTTATACTCAAAGTTGAACCATTCCCTTTCGAAATCACGAAAAGAATCAGCAGTCACTGTGCTAATTTTGTTATCAGAGAAACAAATTATCTTGTCGGGATGATCATTGTAATCATTCAAAAAGAATGCCATCCCTGTGTTAACTCTTTGGGGAAATTAAATTTTCGAATTTTCTCAAAAATAAGCCGGCGAAAACGATTAACTCCATGAGCTTTTAAATCTGCCCCCAAAATGGTAGACCAAAAAGTAGTATAAAAGATGGCTGTCCCTGAGGTGTGTTCTGCCTTAAACGCGGAAACAGCGGACAGGCAAGTGACTGGAAGAAAATACAATCAAATTTCAAGTCTTGTAGAAATTAACCTCTGACAAAAAATTGCAAAGTCTAAATAAGCAACCCCCCAAAAAAATTTGTGGTGATTTTAAGTACCAAGTTGTCATCGATCTTCATCAGTTCAGTATTGTCATTGATTTAATAACCAGGTCCTTTGCCCCTATCATGGTCCTCGGATTACGCTGGCCTAGAAACTTAAGAGAGGTCGGCATTCGAAGGCCGTTTTAGCCCTGCGATGGTCCTATTAGACCAATACCCACAGACCCAAATTCATCGTAGGTGTCTGAATATAAGTATGGTGGTTAACAACGGGACCTCCCTGCGGAACAAGCAAACGTGGATAATGACCACATACCTATCCCACCCTAGCACGCGCATAACCGAGACTCAACTGCATTTCCTCAGGCTTTTGTGAGTTTAAAATGCAAAAGATATCCTGCTACGGAGAACACACTCAGGTTTCCAGATTCTGCCAGGCTCAAACAAACAATAAAAAGTCAGTGTGAAAGTTGTCATACGTGAGAGGGATCGTGTGACAATTGTGAGGCATATTGAAGGGGCACCAGCGAACACTTTCGATAGGCTTTTCATAGTCTATAAATTTACATCAAAGCATGCATTTTCTTGTGTGTTGAAATACGAGGTGTTAGCCATGAGAACGGAATTCGGTGTACACAGAATACAATGCATCGTTCACAAATTAATTCTAGTAGGAACTAAATACAGTCATCAACAATAGACAGGGCAGTGTCATTTGGCATTGCAACACAACTTTGCGCCAAGAACAAAGACAAAATTGCAATTTACAAAAGGCGTACAGATACTTGAGAATACATCAAATGTTACAGCCATTTGAGTTTCATATGGAAAGGACGCTTGATTGTGCAATATTAGATAAAAGCGAATATAGCACTCTTAAATATGGACAATAGAGAATATCACGTGGTGTTGTTTTTCATATACGCGGTGTTTTATATGCTATTGTGTCAGCACTGACATAGGAAAGTCGAGTCAGCAAAGTTTCACGCATGATTTCAGAGTGACGTATATTTTAGTTTCTACGTTTGATCACGCTCCCTCAGTGGTCGTTCTATACAGTATGGCATTAGCATTAATTGATTTCAACTGTACGTGATACTTCTAGCAATCTGTGCGTAAAGGTCAACGGATGTCAAATGTCCGGTCTGGCTAGGCCATTTTACCTACTAGGATTACGTACATGCATGTGGTGTATCATGGCTAAGGAAACGAATGCTCCCCTTTTTTTGCACTGCACTGCACTTAAATCGGTTCACGGGTCAAATGGTCATCTGGGAAAAATAAAATTCAAAATTTGCAACAAGAGTATTTTAGCGAGAGTTCGGCTGCCAGAGGTCACGTGAATGGTCTAGTTGCCACTCATCCGTGCCGGCTCGGTCGATTCCGTTGTGTTTCACACCAGATGAAGTGGGTACTGATCGGGCGATGACGTTCTACAGGAAGACTGGAAGGCCATCAACGGTCGTCGACCACTATCGGATTATTAATTGCACCAATAAGTTACTGTATTCGTATTTTGTCAAATTCTTGCAAATGCATGTGTAACCTCCACAAATGTAATAATCTCTACAAATGTAATATCAACCACATTTGTAATAAAATCAACCACAAATGCAATAAAAGAGTCAACCATTAATGTAACAACCCGCAACCACAAATGTAATAAACAAATTAACCATAAATGTAATAAAACTCAACCATAAATGTAATAAACTTGAACTTGCATATGTGATCATTTGTTTATCAATGCCCTGAGTAAATAATAACTTTATTAAGACTAGTGTAATGTTATTGCATACTTTCCTGAAACTAGGTTTCCTTTCCGAAACACAGAATAGAATACTTTGAGAACGCTATCAGAAAACGGCGAGGTACTGATCAAACCGTTAGATAATGGAAATGGAACAGCAGTTCTAGACACTGATAATTACATAATAAGGAAGCGTCAAAATAACTCGTCAACCGGTGATACCACACAAAGTTACAGATGACTCAGAACAAATAACAGAGATCTAGAAATATAAAACCTTATAGCAGAAACTTACGACACAAAACATGTTGACGAGAACATATATTTCAATCTAGTAAAAAACAATACAAACACTACCTTGAACACAGTAGAACAAAATTAGACATCCTGGCATCCCTAGTGAAGGAACAAACTTCAAGTGGGACAACATAGGAATACAGACAATCTATCGATTATTCCACACAATTTATCCACTGAAGACGAATTTGAGGCGATTGATTAAGAAAGTACGGCAATTTTCGAAAAACCGGCGTTAAAGGATCGTAGTGTTATACAGTCTTCCCCACTCTGGAGTAGAGACTGCACTGACGTTCAGATTACAGCTGTGTCTAGCCATGGCAATCAGTTCTGTACACAAAACAGGGAAACGCAAAATACACTTTCAAATATGCAACACACTAAACGCAAACAATTAAGAAATGAATAATGTGTGGAGTTGCCTTCCTTATTACATAGATCAATATTTAAGGGCTAATTCCTCAATTGCGACGACAAAATAGATTTATTACATTTATGGTTGAAAAGTATCACATTTATGGGAATTTTTTTATTACATTTATGGTTACCATTTATTACATTTGTGGTTGGTGTTTTTATTACATTTATGGTTGATTTTTGTTACATTTATGGGCGATATTACATTTATGGGTGCATTTTATTACAATTGTGGTTGATATTACATTTGTGGAGATTATTACATTTGTGGAGGTAACAGCATGAATATATTTTATCTTGGAGATTCGGCCAATTAGGGAGCGTTCACTTATTACGGCAGGGGATGGGCCGGCAAAATCCAGGTGGTCATCTTAAATTTGAAAACTGCAAAGCGGAGGGGTCATGTATTTTTCAAACAGCTCAGAGGGGGTCACTTAATTTTCATAAGTATCCATCCCGTCAAAATGCAGTTTCAGTGTTCAGAAATATTCTGGGAGATAAAAATGATTCACTGCTTGATTTCATTCTCTGAAGTCATTTAACTGTGAATCTGAATGAAAGTATAATTATCTATCATATGAACATCTTGCCTTGGCAACTCTGAGGCTTGTTTTCTTGTAAATCGAACTCATTGGGGACAATGAACAATTTCTGTTACTTACATATTAGAGATGTAGCAAGGTTTAGGGAAAATATTTAACAGTTACCTGTAGACTAATAGTACCATGAAAAGTGAAAACATACTTTTTCGTGAAATTCAAATTATAATTGTTGTCCATATTTGAACTTTCAAACACCGTATTTAAATCAAGTACATTTGTATCAATTATCAAACGCCTATAAAATGCAGATTTAGTTAGGTTAGCATTGTAAAAACGTATTTGTAGTTTTCTCGTAGACTACCACGTGTAGTGAATCAATATTTCGATGAAATTCCAAAATCAAATTTCTTGCACAAACATCCACAACAAGTACATTAAAAAGAATTATCAAACGCCTATAAATACACAGATTTGGCTAGTTTTGTATTGGAAAAAATTATTCAGTTTCCTCATACACTACCATGTATAGTAAATCAACATTTCGGTGAAATTCAAAAGTCAACACGTATGCACTTGTAACCACCCTATTGTATCAAATACAATGATGTCAATTATCCAACGTCTATGCACAAGTATAGAGATTTGAACGTTAACGCATTGTGAGATTGTTAAAGGGGCCTTTTAAAAAAATAAATCTAAGAACTTTTTTTCAATTCTATCGCCCCCCCCCCCTATCGAGGTGTTAGCGTGTGAAGCTTTACTCTTGCAAATGGCAGGGGAGGGGGTCATGAAATTTTTTTGATCTTGAAAGGGTCATCAATTTTTGGTGCAATGAATAGGGGGTCACTTATTTTGACTGATACACAGGAATAATTTGCCAGCCCGACTCCGGCCATAATAACTGAACGCTCCCTTAGATGCTGCAGCCTTGGCTTACTGATATCTGGGGAAACCCTGTCAAACGCAAGCGGATATACTGACTTGAAGCCAATTACAAGCTGTGGATTATTCGCAGTGGGGCATTTTTGCAAATGTTGGCGGAAATACTCAGTTTCGATCGTTAATGTAAGATACACCAGTTCATCCGTACTTTGAAACTTTCAAATCCAGGAGGGTATACTCAGTTGGGGCCAATTATATTAGCACATGCAACATCTGTAAGCAATGAACGGTGACGTTTACTATGTTTGCTGTCTACACGATAGCGATTACTATGCTGTCTACCGATAGTCAAGGAGAAATAAAAGCTGTCACCTTTTCATATGATTATTCTTTACTTTCGCTCATAAAATTTATGCATTTTATCGTTGAAATAATAATAAAAAATTATTAGCCTGAACAGAACACATTATGTGTACATCTTTTTGTTGACTATGCATTCTAGCGTAACCAAACTTCAGTTGACAACATTGGTTTATGATGTTTAAGCAATAAAGCACACCTAGCGACGCAGTACCACGAGATTTTGACCAGTTCACGACAGACATGCACGAGCGAGTGCATATATGAAGTGAACTGGTCAAAATCGAGTGGTATACCGTCGCTGGGTGTGATTTATTGCTATTATATCATAACACTATATTGAAATTCTGGCACGGAACGTCAAAAAACGGATTTTCGCCCAAGCCGAGAGCTCGCGCGTATGCCTGCCGTGGTATATCGCCAATATACCATGGTTCTTTTCGAGTCTCGACTAATCAGATTGCTGTATTTGCGCCATCAATATACTGGTATGATATAATTTTGATATACAAGCTGTTTTACTCGCACTTCACATGGGACACTTCAATATGATTGACAACACATTGTGTGGAACCGTTGACTAAAATAATATTGGGACATAACGGATATACACGCTGTTGAAACGTTTCACAACTGACTTTAGTACGACATTCGGAGAAGAGGAATAAATTGTCTATTTTGGACAGATGAAAACACTAGAAAGTACGCCGAATGCTACAGCATAATATATGGAACTGTGACTAGTTTGTAGGTAAATCATACACGTTTTCATCATTTTCGCATACCGGTATATACATTTGGTGTCACACAAGCTAACGCTGCATTCACAGACACCTCTGGAGGAGGTGAATCCGAAAAAAATTCTCTGATTTTTTAAATGCCTCCCCTAACAAACCCAAAACGCGTTCAAAGCCTCCCCTTTTGACTTGCTCCAATTTTGCAATCTTCCCTCAAAAATAAAATCGACCTCATTTTAGACCGGACAGATTTTTCCTTTGTTTGTGTGTTTCTCTTCTGGGGAAGGAAATATAGAACATATCTGTTTTCAAATATTTTCTCTTACAGGAAAACATATTGTAAATATGGAAAACAGCGATCTCCGTAATAAAGGCTTTGAAACCTGAACACAATTACATAATTGTATAAAAGGGACATTAGCTGTGCTCTTTGGCCGATTTTTCAGTCGTCCGTATTATTCTCTGTATAAACTGTAGCTTCTTGCAGCCTAAGATATAAAGCCGCCTATAGGTGACAGACATACGCCTTGTATTGCAAAAAAAACCAAGCCTTTCGATATAAACGCAAGCTTCATCGACTTGAAGCAAAAGCAATATTTTACTCAATGACCGAGGTTGAAGATCTAGAGTACAAACACAACACAGTTCTAGTAGGTGTTATTACATAATATATTCATACTTAAACTGAACATAATTAACATAATTGTATAAAGAAGGGACATTAGTTGTACCCTGTGGCCAATTTTTTAATCCGTATTGTTCTGTGTATGAAATGTGGTTTCTTGTTCTACTACCTACAGCATTGTAGAATAGAAAATATTCTGTTTGGCAAAATACTCTGTATGTGTGTAAAAACCGCCATCGTTGTTATAGATGACAAATAATATTCTAATGTGGACTTTGAACGCAAAGTCGTATCGTGGTATTATATATATATATATATATATATATATATATATATATATATATATAAATAGATATATATATAGACAAAAAGATATTTTGAAATTTTGAAATAGATATTTTGAAAGAGACACAATAGCGTTTATTCACAGCGACGCAGCCTGATGTCTGTGATCTGCAATGTGCAAGCGTAGTCTCTCCATCACGGTTTGTGGAGGGACCGTGTTTCCATGTAAGAAATTCTGTGATAGCCGCCCTTTTTGCATTTATGGGAATATTTTCCCGTTTGAAAAGTTAAACGAAAGATGACTGTCACGTGCAGCAGGGATCCATGAATTCGTTAACTTTATCGCCGATATCCGGTCGTTCGCCTCATAATTGTTTGCCGGCTCTCGACACAAGTAGCTCATGATGTCCTTTTTTCGACGAAAACGAGTTTTGACGAGTGGCGTGATCTAGTCATGTGACCGAAAAACCCAAATAATAGTCGAGCCAACTACCCTTTAACAAAAAGATAAATAAAAAGATTCCTATAGTATTTTTCTGTTTAATTTATTTTTATCGCATTTTATTTTCTTCTAGGTTATTGCTAGAGGCAGTAATTTTGGCGTTGGAATCGACGATGCTCAGGCCAAAAATAAGGACAAATATCATGACAGGCCAATCTTGATGAGAATACGGAAGGATGTTGGGACCTCGCAAGGAGCCGGTGAGTCAACATATAGAAACACGAGAGAGAGAGGAGAGAGAGAGAGAGAGAGAGAGAGAGAGAGAGAGAGAGAACTCTTACAATGTGGTCAGCGCATCATGTTATCTTATTCCTCGGCTTAGTGATATCTCGGAATTAATAATGAGACTCTATCAGTTGAACTTCAACACGTGACTCGCACTTCACGGTTGCTCTTTTGCTAACAAGGTCACCTATACAATCTGTAAATTAGCAATTCAATTGAAGATTCTTTTATGACATTGGATTCGTATCCGTTACAGAATTTGAGCATAAACGACCTTGTCAAAAAATTGAAAACTGCACAAGAAGGCATTGGAAGTTGATCCAATGACTCCTAAAGATGAATGTTAAGTTTCTTTGAGCAAAGCATGAGCAAAAATTTTGACACTTTCAATTTACGTACTGCCTCAAAGGGCCAGTATCTATATTTTTATTAACCCTTCGAGTGCCAAAGTCAACTTTTGTTGCCTTTATAGTAAGTGACATAGCCAGCAACTTTTTTCAGATCTAGACAAGTTTTATCAGATTTTTCCAAAAATTTTGGTCAAACATTGCAGCCATTGAAATGTTATATCCATTTGGTCCAAAATTATCAAAAAATTACAGAAAAATTCAAAAATCTTGGTAAGAAGTTACACTGAAATTTTTGTGAAAAAAATTGCAGCACTCAAAGGGTTAAAGTTAACTAACTAGACTTTCCTTGTTCTACTCTCCAAAGCATGTTGAGATGCAAAGTATTCAGTCAGCTGCGCCAGTACGTGTTTAGACCGTAATCATGTTATTGTTTGCAAGTGAATTCTGGTCCGTACCAGCATTCACCTGTAAACAATAACAGTGCATTTAACACGCATAGACACTGTTTTGACAAGTTGAATACTGGCTGTTTCTGCGTGCTTTAGGGAATTAGAACAAGAACTTGCAATTGACGTACAAAACAAAAATAGTTAAATAATCATCAAAAGTTACAGTGCTGACCTTTTAAAACCCTTTTTGCTGGTTTGATTACAACAGCGAGTCCGTTTTTACCTTCCTTATCCTTCGTTTTAGGCCCTGTTGCTTTCCAGCTGATCACGGGTACCCTTAATGTATACGTAGTATGCGCCTCGAAAGAGAAAGACTTCTGTAAACATTTGCTCAAACTTTCCACGAGGAATCTTTCAACCATTCTCTTTCAAAATCATGAATAAAAATCGGAGGTCACCGTGCAAATTTTAGTACTAGAGGAACAAATAACTCAAGATTTACCTATATTTAAGATTCAAAATGGCCGCCATCCCTGTGTTAACTCTATGGAGAGAAGAATTGTTAAAGTTTGAGAGTCCAAATGTCTGTCCCCGAGGCGCGTTCTACCTCAATAGAATGATTTCCCTTATTTTCTATTACCTTATTATGAAAATATCCAGTTGACTTATGTTATAGTAATCAAAATTATTAAAATATACAGCATTAAAATGCTTATGCCTGTGGAAAAGACAGTCCTCCGTGCTTTCCTTGCTTTAAATACCAACTTAGCAAGTATGGCAAGTTCCTTAGAATAAGTACGAATTGCATTCTTTTCCGTGTAAAACAGGGCCGAAAAGCTAGACTGCGAGTGCGCCCAGCGGAACGTTTGAGCTCCACAGACTTCTCACTGTCACCTGTGCGTCAGCAAAGCAAAGGCCACAACTGCACAAGCGAATGTTGACTTTCTACCTGTGGATCTACCAAGGATGTCTTCACAAACATGTAATCGGACTGCGCGCGTTCATAATATCTTTCATCCACAACGCGGAAGAAATCTAATGAACCATTCCATTTGAACACGCTGTATTTGCGTAACTGTCCGTTATGACCACAGATGTACAAAAATACTCGATTTTTGTACATCCACGTTATGACTCGTACATCATCAGTTCTTTTGTTCTATTGTGCATTGCATTCTTAACCGCTGCGGAAGACCCTTAAAAGAACAATTAAGCTCGGCTTGCTGAACATTTTGACGTGATTAGTTTAGTTGCCAAGGCAAATACGTGCTGAGTTGTAAAAACAGAGCAAAGAAAATGGAAAATATGATCAAATTAGGGTAGAAAGACTTTCAATTGTAGAATTATACACTAGGTTTTGGAAAGTTTTAACGATGTCACAGAGGAGCTCAATTTCCGGTATGAAGCTACAAATGAAAGGTCACAGTTTCGAATCAAAGCTGCAACAAGGCGTCCCTTTATCAATGAATACACACACACACACACATACATACATACATACATACATACATACATACATACATACATACATACATACATACATACATACATACATACATACATACATACATACATACATACATACATACATACATACATACATACATACATACATACATACATACATACATACATACATACATACATACATACATTCATACATACATACATACATACATACATACATACATACATACATACATACATTCATAGATACATACATACATACATAACATACATACATACATACATACATACATACATACATACATACATACATGCATAGACTTACAGTCTGTTATCCGTTTATTTCAGTTTTTTAACCCTGAGGAAGTGGGATTAAGCCCACAAAACGTCGAACAATAAAATTTTGTTTGTAATGAAGAACACCGTGTC
>NC_091934.1:23274909-23292409 GCF_041260155.1 Ptychodera flava | reverse complement strand
TTGATCCCAACGTTTAAGGTGGAGCTGCATGTTACAAACACAGTTTTTTCAAAGCAATATTTCTCATCAAAGATGACAAGGAAACCACCTCATACTATATATTTTCAAAAAGCAGAGAATCTAAAGTTTAGTATGGTAGCAATGGTAAATAATGGAGATTAACTTCACCGTACATGTGGTATCATACATTGCTTCTACTTGTCACGATATACTGCCAGCAATTGAAGGATGAAGAGGATGTATATTTGGGATAAAAAAACTCAATTTTGGTATTAATGATAAAACTTAATGTAATTAAAAATCTTGGCACTATTTTCTGAAATGTAATACTTCACTTGAAAGAAGAGTATATGAAGAAAAAAAACGACTATATTTTATTTTGCATTATCTATCTTCATTGTAGAATGACATACGTTGAAAGACTGACACTCAAAAAGTGATTAAAAACATGTTTAGCAAATTTAAAATACCTCTTATTCAAAATATAAAAACTTTATTGCCAAACAAAATAGTCGTTTTATTATATAGCATTTAAAAAACATATTATGAAAATTTCGGAAAATTTGACTCAGCCAGAATGGAGTTAAATTCTTTGGAAATCTTGAAATTGGTTGTAAAGAGAAGCCAGGAAATCGGGTGATTTGCATACATTTGCATAAATGAACTTTCTCATGCAACTTACGACTGCTTGACAAGCTGAAAGGTAAACCCAACCAATCTTTTAATCCTGGGTTAACATATTAATTAAAATTGAATGAATATTTTCAAAAAAAGTGATTTTTTGAGCAAAATGCGCTGTTGTGGGTGCAGCGCCCCCTTAAATGTTCATTATGCACGTATTTGTGCCAGGTGACACTCTGCGTCCATCTCTCTCTCTCTCTCTCTCTCTCTCTCTCTCTCTCTCTCTCTCTCTCTCTCTCTCTCTCTCTCTCTCTCAAAGTTAGCGCACGAAGAAAATATACTCTGTCAGCGCCGGTGTTTCCATGACAACAGCCGTCTGATTAAAAAGATAACAAGAAAAACATGAATATACCAGACGAACTCAAAGAGATTATATCCAGACTGTATTCAATGTCCGGAAGAACATTCAATATATTTACAAAACCGAACGCCGATTGTATTATTGTTTTGACAGACGACTTCAATGACAGTGATGTCGTGCACTGTGACATTAAAGCTATCTGGATGAACTGACTGACTTTGCGAAGGCGGTTAAATTTCCGCCCAGGGGGATGTAGTACAGCTGCAACTGGACTAGTAATGGGAGATGGCCTATTCAGTTAATCGATCGACAATTAACGTTGAAGTTCATGATGTGTCAAAGTGGTATGTCGCGACAGTGTGTAAATTAGCTACAGAATGGTTCACTTCAGAATCACACACAAGCCTTACTTATGTCTGAGACGAAATAATATAAATTAGCATTTACAGTATTATATTTTGTCCGTGCACTTTGTTCAAAAATCAACACGTTTCTATATTTTCCCGAATAATGATGTATGTTGGTTTGGTGTCTTGTCCATACACGACTGATTTACTTGGTAAAGTGTTTGGTCAAAAAGTCAAACACCAAAGAGTGGTGCCTTCATTCTTATTGACAACTAACCTTGGCAAAACCATCATCCAGCACAGTTCAACTATACCCTTGAACTCGAATTTATTTCGGGGTGGGCACACATTGCCGGTTATGCATGTTCATCGCGTGATACTAAAGATCTAGGAAAGGGTCGCGTTTTTTATGTTGGCTTGGTACATGAATTACCCATCATTATTGAGGGTAGTCCCATCGTTTCAACTTCACGTTTCCGCCATACGAGTGCTTTGAGAGACAGAATCCTGATCGAGTATGCAAATCTGCTACTTTCCAGGCCCCACTACCTGTCTCTCTGTCTCTCTCTTTGTCTGTTCCTTCCTCTTTACCCATCTATCTATCTATCTATCTGTCTATCTATCTATCTATCTATCTATCTATCTATCTATCTATCTATCTATCTATCTATCTATCTATCTATCTATCTATCTATCTATCTATCTATCTATCTATCTATCTATCTATCTATCTATCTATCTATCTATCTATCTATCTATCTATCTATCTATCTATCTATCCATCCAGCTATCTATCTTTTTATCTATCTATCTATCTATCTATCTATCTATCTATCTATCTATCTATCTATCTATCTATCTATCTATCTATCTATCTATCTATCTATCTATCTATCTATCTATCTATCTATCTATCTATCTATCTATTTATCTATCCATCCAGCTATCTATCTATCTATCTATCTATCTATCTATCTATCTATCTTTCTATCTATCTATCTATCTATCTATCTATCTATCTATTTATCTATCTACCTATCTATATTTTTATCTATCTATCTATCTATCTATCTATCTATCTCTCTCTCTCTTTCTCTCTCTCTCTATCTATCTATCTATCCATCCAGCTATCTATCTATCTATCTATCTATCTATCTATCTATCTATCTATCTATCTATCCATCTATCTATCTATCTATCTATCTATCTATCTATCTATCTATCTATCTATCTATCTATCTATCTATCTATCTATCTATCTATCTATCTATCTACCCATCCATCCACCCATCCATCCATCCATCCATCCATTCATCCACCAATCCGACCATCCATCCATCTAGCTCTCTCTCTCTCTCTCTCTCTCTCTCTCTCTCTCTCTCTCTCTCTCTCTCTCTCTCTCTCTCTCTCTCTCTCTCTCTCTCTCTCTCTCTCTCTCTCTCTCTCTCTGTCCATGTATTTTGGAGTTTATCTCACTTTGTAAAATCTTAAGATGTGCCTTTCGTCTCTCTGAATGTGAAGATTCTATACGTTCTATGGTGTTTATACGGACCGATTAGTCATGGTCGATCTAATTAGTGCATTTATGTGACAGAGTAAGTCCCCAAAATACATGTTTTGAGTGTTATGTTCAATAAATCTGGATTTCTATGTGCTAATAAGCTTTCCCCTTCCGAGTAACAGTCAACTAGCCATCCCATCGTCGTTTATATTGTCAACCTGTACCGTAGAATTAACTTGTTCTGCTTGACGTAGATCATAGCTATCTTCAATCCCGGTCTAAACTACACCGGCAAAAGTGGAAACATTCAACGTTTAATGTTCATGTTATTAATTAATAGATGTCAATGAGAAAGCGAAATGTATTAAAATATTGATAAGTGAGACAGCTAATACCAACACATTATGCAAATCTAAAATGGGTGTTAATGGTTTTTTAATGTGTTTTGACTCCATTAGAAAATACCTCAAGGTTACATCTTTATCTGCGGGAGTAAATTTGACAGATTCAAGAATAAATACATCTTTTACAGTATCTTTAGGCGGTACAACCATTTATTTGATGAATTTAATTGGCTTTTACACTCTGTTCTGGGTTCTCCTATCAGTGGAGATGCTACATATTGCCTCCCCGCCTGTTGTAACGTAACTACTTCCATCCTGCGCAGATAGATGGCTTTTCGCTGCGTTGAAACGTTAAGGCTGTTGTAAACCCATTGTAGACATTCGCGCCCTGTATCAAATCACAATTGTGGGTGAAGGGACGGTGATTTATCGTAGTCTTCAATGATACCTTTATTTTGTACCGAAATTTATTCCGCTTGTTTTTCTTGGTTATTGAATTCTGGATGCAATTTTTCAAGATTAAAGATGATGATGATGATGATGATGATGATGATGATGATGATGATGATGATGATGATGATGAAATCTTTTTACATAACTTTTTCTAAATACAATCTGTAATGTACATGAATCCACAATCACTCATTAAATACATGCATAGAAACTTTAACAAATCATCTAAAACTATGCAACAAAATCGTTATTTTCTGTCAGATAATCGCTCAGCGAAGCAAGTTGACTAAACCTGAGGGCGTTGCAATCCTACACGACAGTAGCACACGTGCGGGTGGGCTTTAAATCAAAGCTCATAGGATCTTCCCTACGTCAGTCAGTACGACCTGAATAACCGGGTTGCGATAACATGATATGGCGAACTTCCATTATCCGATGCTAAAGGATGTAAAATTAAACAGACAATCGTTTAAGCCGGCAGGCATCAGTGCGTAAGCCTTGGACAACCTAGTTTCGATTCAATTCAGAATAGTTATTGCCCGAGATTACTTTTGTTTAATGAGTTTTTTCTTTCAAGCTGACGGCGTTACCATCGTTTTTGTATGTATGACTTGTTTTTGTATCGTTTTTTGTATGTGTGACTTGTGGCACGTGTTCCTTTTTACTGCGTTTGATTTTGCATATACCGTGGTCTTTAAGGGTATACTGTCACCTGTTCCAATTTTGCCACAGTTACCATGGAAAGAGAAAATTCAACCAATCACAGATTTTAAGCGGGTGGCCGCTTTTTAAAAAAGCGCCCTCGCATGTTCATTTCGAATACCAAGGAACTCCCTTTTGACCATATAACGGCATATTTAGATTACAGGTGACTGTATACCTTTAACATCCCTACGTAAATGGAATCTTCCACAGGCCATGATCAGGTAGAACCTGTAGGTAACTCACAAAGAAAACGACTGCATTTCTTTCTGTTGTGGATCAATATCTATCCCAGTTTTTGTTAAGAATGTAATAAACTGAAGATAACTACGCTAAACGAATATATGGGAGAATAATATGTCCGATAAGCTCACCAAAAAGTCAAGTCCATCATTATACGATCAGCCGATCAATTCGCCGATCGAACAGTTCGCGTTATACAGCTCATTTTACTGCGAGAAGCACGCACGACTCTCCGCTATGAAGCTGATGACATTTACTACATAACAATGATAATTCTGCCACACGTTCACAAGCCTTGAATCTGGATGAAGAGCTAATTATATGTATCCTTTCTGACGACATTATAGCGATATACTGGTTCAACCATCACATGCCGTTATAACTCTAATATTGATCCATACACAACATGAACATCGTGTTCTGAGAAGATCGTTATTCCAGTGGCGTGCAAAAACCCTGCTGGTATTAAGTACTGAACGAATATAGAATTCACACGTCGCTAATTTAATGAATATTGTAAAAAATGCATTAGGTAGCTTAAATATTGTGCTGTGTCAAATATGTAAAAACCTGACAATCAAGTTACATCGTATTAATGTAATTTATTTAATATATCCCCTAGGGTCTCTGGTAGCCTTCGTTATTTATTTCTGCTAATTAAAACTGATAATGAAAGTAGAACTGAATTCAAAGCATCGCATAGAGGGTGACAGCCATTTGCACGGCATGATTTGCAAAGTACAATGATTAATGAGCGATTCTGTGTACCTTGGTCCGTGATGAATTTTTTAGGGCCGAGGGGGATTCAGTTTCAAAATCACCACGAGACAACGATAATTGATAAAATTGATATAGAGAATAATTTATCCGTGTAAATAATTTATCGTTAATCCCTTGCTTGTCAACATAATTCATAATTCGATCCTACTTCTTACACCGATGGTTTCACGACATCGAAAGCACACAGCGCATACAAGCCTTTACCGAATGGGGAGCACGCTGTACGGTTCCCACATACACCCGGCTCGGTTCTGCAACCTTAGGGAAGCATATACTCATAGATATCAAACACTCCATCGTAAAGAAACCGAATTCTTGAATTTTAACTCGTCGATCAAATATTGAGATCCGTCGCATGCCCTGCACGTTCACCATGAACCGATTTAATGACACCTTACAGCAAATGAAGGCATTGCTATCCAGTTTAAGGTAGAACCGGCCTCGGGGACAGAAATTCAGGCTTTCAAATTTTATCATTTCTCTTCTGATCTACCACTTGTGGGAATTCATTTTAAGGTTCTTTGTGAAAGAAATTTTTTCACTGTCTTAGCTTCTCAAAAAATCGAAAATTTTATTTTCCCCCATGGATTGAACACAGGAATGGCGGCTATTTTGAATTTCAAATATCGCGAAATCTTACTTTGTCTCACTCAAATATTTATTGATGAAAGTTTGAGCACGAGTTTAAGTCGTTCACTTTCGAGGCGCATATTACTTTAACAGAACAGGGGAAGACTGATATACGCCGATATCGGCCTTTGCTCCATGTAGTCCCATGATGCTTTTCGCGCCATGGCATTTGTGGCCCATTTTACACCGGATGACCCATTCGTCACCCGATCGAAACACAGGCGCTTAACTTTTCCGTTATCATGAACCTTGTGAACGGACAACATGAATCAGATACAATATGTATACGACAGAAAAACATGTTTTGTTTCAAGTGCGTACACAGCATGCACAAAGTTTAAAGCGATCGCAGCAATGCATTGTGGGATAATCGGAGAAAAGGTCTATAAACTCTGTCATTCATGGCTCGCTACTTAAATTTTAGTTTTTGGTTGTCATTATTCGAGGCAGAGGATGAATAGCACTACTTTTGAATTTATTATGTTCAAGAATTAGTTTTATATTCAAGAACGTCAAAAATTTATTAAAAAAAACTAAAAACGGCGGACCAAAATCCAAAATGTGGTCAGTGATGCTCCTTATTGTCCCTTAGCTACAAAATTAGACACATTCGTGGAATAGTTGCACAGTTTGAGAGTGAAGGAAACTGCTCGAAGGGAAACATCAGACACGACGCTACGCCATCAATTGCAAAAGCAACCACAGAGAGAGACGTTGACGCGAGGACGCCCCCGCACTGGCGCGATTATGGTGACAATTTGAAGGTCATCTCGATGAGATGGGGCTATCTATGGTCGAGTAACTCTGCGCGCTTTTAAGGAGAACGCGAAGTGACTGCTTGTCAAAGCTCACACGCGACATACACGCTAGAAGGTCGAGGCGCAGTGACCCGGAAACGGTGGAAAGTTTCCAGACAAGCCGGTGAATTGAAGCTGAAGTGGTTGAGAAAATCACTCGGACAGGTTTGCATTAATTTTATATGTTAATCGTGATCTGCTATGCTGAAGATGGTCACGAGAAATCCATCTGCATCATCAGGCTAATGAACTTTGCTTTCAAGTCGAGTTGAGGAACTGGCTTGCAAAGGAAATTCTAGATATATTCCAGAAA
This sequence comes from Ptychodera flava, assembly GCF_041260155.1. NCBI lineage: Eukaryota > Metazoa > Hemichordata > Enteropneusta > Ptychoderidae > Ptychodera > Ptychodera flava. The sequence continues at coordinate 23,285,317 of NC_091934.1, read as the reverse complement.
AGGGGAATTTCCAGCACATCGTCGCAGCTACGGGCACTCAGCGATAATTCTAGTAATCTAAGCTAACTGCATGGGCTACGATTTGTAGAGCGACTGTGAGGCGGCGCAATCATGATTAATTGTCTCTGTATAACCATTAAACTTCAATCCTGCCGTTGAACTTGAAAACTTTCATGTATTGTGATGACAAGCGATGCCTTCGCTTCGGGAGTTTATTTTGTAACGTGACAGCTTTTCATAAAAATCACTGTTTTCGAAGTACAGTGCGCCGACAGGCATCAGTGATTCCATCAGCGTTTACACTTAAGACGATTTACCCTCGAGCATGCGCAGATTGTAAAACAACGCGCCTGGTATCTGTCATTCGCGACTATCCTCCGTGATGCATTGCTTCAGCGGTATCTTCATCTACGACACAGATATGCAGAGTTTTCTGAATTTACACATTGCGAAAAAAAAAGTAATCAGTAAACTGGGATATCAGATAATTTGAACAAGGTAAAATCGTCAATTGAGCAAGTTGCAAATGGCAAATTAATCAGTGGGACTATCGCATGACAGAATGATAAATTGTTTCGTCAAGTAAAGACGATAACAATTGTTCCAATCTATAGGCCTAAAATTGAAGAATCTCACCATTATATTTAAAATGAAAGCCATCCCTTGTTAACTCTATGGGAAAAAAATCCGATTTTCGAAGAACTAAGCCGGTGAAAAGTTTTTTTACACCAAGAGCTTTAAAATGAACCTCCACAAGTGGTAGATCAGAAAAGAATTGAAAAAGTTTGAGAGTCCGAATATCTGTCCCCGAGGCGCATTCTACCTTAACCTATAATCAACGAAATTTGAAGATGAGAAGAAGTGCCGCACGACTGGCGAAAGAAGAGGTGTAACAATTTGCTTTCTGAGTGTTTGAAGGGATAAATAATCAGGCCTGCAACACCACCACCGCGTCTTCAAGGGTAGGCAATGCATATTTTCCAGAACGTATCGCGGGAGGGCAGTGTTCCGACCGTTTCCCGTTGTTCCCGACAATTGAGATACCGGAGTTATCGCATTCAATTCGATTGGCATCGGTCAAACATTCAAATACGGCTTTTCTGAGAATCCGTTACCTTAGCTACTAACAAGGTAAGCGAGCATTCATTCATTCATTCATTCATTCATCGGCACCGAATCGCATCAAATATGGCTGTGTTTAAAATCCTTGTCATCAGTGACCAATTCTAGACCTGGGACAGATCGGAGATCTTCTGAGCAACACTGCTGATCGCCACACCTTGTTCATGACGTAAATGGGTAGAGTGTTGTGCAAAATGCAACGCATTGAGAACTTTGTTCATTTATTCTGATTTTGTTTGTTTGTTTGTTTGTTTGTTTGTTTGTTTGTTTGTTTGTTTGCTGACTAACCATCCGACGGGCGAAAGCCCTTTCCAGAATCAGGTGTCCCCCTCTCATTTTAAAAGGAGCGATGAGGATAAACACGCCTTCATGAAGGGCACAGCACCACATTCAATTGATCATGAGTCCAGTACCGTGTTCACTACACCCCGATGCCATATTGCGATGACCAACTAACTAGAAAAAAATTAGACAATGAACACGCGGTGCTTAGACTTAATGCTACGAAATACAGCTCGCCTGTTCGCGTCGAAATTCCCGAGGTGCCTTCTATGTGCTGGCCGATATATTTAAGTTGATCGCACCAATCACAGCTTAGTGTTGTCATTAAAGTGAACCTCCGTTCCGTGTACACACGCGAAAATAAGTGTGCGTGAGTGGAATTGAGTAGACGTGAGAACTACATAATTCTGATGACATGCTTAAATGGTGTTGATTTCTTCCGAATGATCGAATAGTGGTAAAATGGTTTGAATCAGACATAAAGTTACACAACACTTGCGTACTTAACCAAACTGCGATGTTGACCCTAGTTGACCTTACTGATCCCGTTTTTTCCCCGTGTACTTTTCCGATGACGTGATCCATTCCTCTGAGGGTGAGATGATAAAATTACGCAATCCGAGGAAAAAAAAAACGGATATGTGAAATGTGGTACGCTGCATCAGCTGTGAAATCGCTTTGCTTGAATATTTACAAGGATAATGCCAGTAGCTGACAAAACTGCAGATAATTCATAAATAGCGATTCCAAAAAGGTTATTATTTCGCTGATGTGACATTTGCTCATCTTTACTGTAATGTCAGCGCTATCCTTAAAGCAGCTGAGAAAACAAATATGATGTAGGGAGTCTAAGAGTAGACGAGCTCTTGATTTCTACCTGTTAGAGATATTTTCCCTGACACACCTACGCCGGGGAGGATATTGTATCACTGTCACGTGCCAAAGGCAATAATCCGTAAGTTAAGATCTGCACATTTAATCGATTGAGATGTTTGTGCTTATTAAATCAGATAGATATCTTTGCACGAGTTATTGATTCGATAGATTGCACAAAAGATGTAAAGTGATAAAACCGCAGATTCGTCCGATTACAAATAGCCGCGGTTTCAAACGATTCCGCTGCACTGTTCACTTGCAGGCACTAAATGGATATCTTTCAACGTTTTTTTTTTTGCCATATGTTGTGAACGGCTATTGTGCCACAAGCCGCTCCTCTCGTAAATCTAAACTCACTATACCTGGTTTTGGTATTTAATTGTCAAACAAATTCATTTCAATAGAAAGGGGATTCAGGATTTTATTACGCGAGGATTATTACCAAATGAGGGAATACAAGGCCGACACATCTACGCAGGTGATATGCCATGTAAGTCTTCGGCGTGAATGGACGACAATTTCTATGCATTTTCCTATTTCCTGTCTGCACATTCAAGGAAAATATCTATACGATGTCGGGAATGGCTGTACTTCCGCAAAGAGAAAAAAACAGAACATTTTCTTCTCTAATAGGGAATCATTAGCTGTTATACTTGTAATTTTTTTTTCAATATTCCGCGTATATTAATAACATGTTTTGGTCAGTTTTATTTATAAACGCGTGCTAGAAAATTCAATGAGCTGCTCGTCGGTTGCGTTAATTGCCATTGTTGGGCAATTGAACTCTTTCCCTGCAATGCACTCAGTTGACAATGAACTTTTGAGGACATAACACACTGAAGTTAGAATGTGACTTCGGGACAGATATTTTTACCATTATTATCTGATCTACCTATTGTGAGGCTCATTACAAAGCTGTTGCAGTAAAATATTTTTACGACTCAGTTTTCCGAAAATCGAAAGGCCATTCGGAATGTCAGATTTCAGTAAATGTCAGGTAATTTGTTTCACTAGGTATCAAACTTTGCATGGTGACCCCTGATTTTTATTCTTGATTCGGTAAGAGAATGGTTGAACGTTTTATTGAGGAAAGTTTGAGCAAAAGTAATGCTTTATAATGGAGCCGCGTCGTACATAAATTCACCTGGACTGCTGCACGGGCTGTTTCAGTTTGAGGACAAGTTATGTTACTTTAAGTCAGGTGTACTGCATTCAATAAAGAAAAATCTTTAGTTGCGGGCCCTTATCTATATACCCGCTGGTCTGTAGACTGACTGCAATCGTGATCTGTCTCAGGTGTGTCTTGGAGAGACAAATAACAACAATTGATCTAAGATGGATATTTTATTGAGATATGAGAGAACGGATAGCAATCTTCTGTACCGCCTTCGGGCGTGCACGTGGCATCTTTCAGAAACTACAATACAGTGATGATAGCTGCAACTCGAGCTCTTGACGAGCGTTGGTCCTTATGTACAATGTGGCAGCTCAAAAGCAAATACAACTACAGTACAGACAGGAAAGGTTTGCAGCCGTACAGATTGTAACTGCTCCGAGTTTTTGTCGAATATTAAAGTCAATAGATATTTTTCTAACTCCAGCGAGAACATTTTTGTGAGAAAAATCTAGCTCAGCTGTCGAAAGTATAATTTAATTCTATTCTCTCTTGGGAGTGTTAGTATTGCATTCATTTTTGAGTTTTATGAAATTATGTTCAAGATGTTTTGAATTTACATAAGAGCAGAGCCTGAGACCGAAATGAGCTTTATTTTAACACTAGGCATAACACATGTCCAAATATTTGCAAGCGATGGTGATTTATAAACTGAACTCAGTATTTTTAGTGTAAAATGAAATATTTTAATGATAAACATGTAATCAAATAGCTTTCAACCATTGACCGTGCGTAATTTACAGCGTGGCCACTTTAAATTGATACTATCAGATTTATGTTTATTTCGCCGATTTTGATTAAAAATGTACGCTGTGTTCCTGCAAGCTTTTCAAATATTATCCAGGTTAAAAAACGACAGCCATCGATCACCGGCACTCTACTCTCAATAGGCTACTTTGCACACTCGGCGGAACTGTAGGTCTTGATTAAAAGTGACGCGACAAATTGAGCTCGATCGTCGAACACGTTTGGGATATGTTCCCACGTAAATACCAGAATCTATTGTTTTTGTAAGTAACTGCTGGAGCTCGTGACACAACGGCGCTATCCCGGATTCTGCGACCTTCAATTGTAATGGGTCTCCGCTCTACCGAGAACTGTTCGCGTTCTTGTGCGGGCGTCGCGAAACACATATTGAAATTGACGCCGCTCTGTTTCGAGCTCCTCGGGCGCAAGCTGACTGACACCATTCCTGACAGTTCCTCCATCGCTGTGACGTAAATACGCCTATTTGTTTCCGCTTCGACCTGGCTAGGTTTACCAATATTTATGATGAAAGTAGCGCAACGGGTGTGCAAGTATGGATATCAGTGCGCATTTACGCTGTTTCTAAAAAGTCTATCCTCACCGCATTGCAGTTGACACTGTAATCGTCCGATTCCTTCGTTTAAAAGGAAAAGTGAACAGCTACCTTTAGTGAAAAATGACATCCTGATCAGAGAAGCTCAAACAACGTTCAGCTCTCTCACAAAGAAAGATCATAACTCGTGCATGTACAGCCGCGTCGGCATTTACACGAAAGGGCATAGATTAAAATCCCGTTTTCAAAGGTTTGCTGGTGTAAAATGTGGCAACACCATTCAAACAAATGGCTTTGTTCTGCTGTCCACAGTAAAATAACTGCTACCGATGTACTCATCTATTACTCATAAAACGGTTTTGAGTTCAGTCTGACTGTGTCCAATGCTCAATTCCGGAAAAAGTATTCTGGGATGGTCCTTACCTTCCGACCATCATTTATTATAGATAATTTAAGGTGAAGTTTCACTTTACTAAACACACACCTTTGTCTAAGCAATATTTCTTATTAAAGATGACATGAAAACCCACTTATATTACATATTTTTTAAAAGCAGTGACCTTTAAACTCAGTATGGTAGAAATAGTTTTCTCGAAGGATGAATGGTCACATGTTTAGGGTACATTACCTGTGTTTTGATGTTAATGATTAAATGAATTTAACGTATTGTGCGCCGAGGGGACAGATACTCGGACTCTCGAACTTTTTCAATTTTTTCCCGATCAATCACTTGTGGGAGGTCATTTAAAAACTCTTTGAGTAAGAAATACTTTAACCGTCTTAATTTTTATAAAATCAAAAATTGTATTTTCTCCCCAGAGTTTACGCGGGGATGGCGGCAATTTTGAATATTAAATATCTGTAAACTTGGGTAGTTTTTTTCTCTGTACCAAAATTTGCACGGTAACCCGGCCCCAATTTTTAGTCCTAATTTTCAAAGTGAATGGTTGAAAGATTCCTTGAGGAAAATTTGAGCGTGAGTTTAAGTCTTTTACTTTCGAAGCGCATACTTCTTTAAGTCAAAAACGTGATTCCACTCTATGAAATATAATATTTCATTTGAATTTAGAGTATACATGTAGAAAAACGACAATTTTATTTTACATTATCTATCCTCAATCTTAAATGCCAGGGTTCGAAAGACTGACATTAAAAAATTGATTAAAATTATGATTGGCAAAATTGAAATGGCGTTTATTCAAAAGGTAAGAAATTTCTTGCAACCCAAAAAGTCTTTCTGTTAAGCATTTTTTAAAGAAGGTACTGTGAGAATTTCACAAAATTTGACGCAGCCAGAATGGACTTACATCTGTTTGAAAAGTTGAAAACCAGAGAAAAAGGAAGCCAGGAATCAGATGATTTGCATTAAGTCGCACACAGTTGCAATTTACTCTCTACAAACTTACAACTGCATGTTATGTTTAATCTTGAACCCACCCCATGTTTCATTTTAATCTTGTGTTATCAAATTAGTAATAATTAAATAGAATATTTGCACAAAATCTGATTTTGCGCAAAATACGCTGGTTTCTGACGTGCGATGCCGCCTTACGGTTCCGTTAGCTGTACATTTTGTTTCCGTTTCCGATACTTTTATCTATGGTGTAAAACATAATTTCTTCAAGTTGTTCAACTATCGAATCACATCGATTATTCAACTTGTCGTTACTTTTCAAATATGTACACTGTCCAATTTTATAAATCATAACTGACTTTTCAACCGGACTGCAATCCATGGTCGACAACACTGGAATTTATGAACACAGTGCTTTGTGCTAAGATCAGAGACGACGATTCATTTGTCGGCAATGACATGTCGGCAACGACGTTGAATTATTGAACACATTGCATTGTGTTAAGATCTTTTTAAATTTGTCTTTCAACACAATCCAGGCAACACCTGAGCGACCGAGGTACAGCTCATTTCCTCGCTTTCGCTACTTCTTGTTTTGTAGTAGAAAAGGAAATATTTTGAAACTGTTGATAACTTACACATTAATTTAAATTTGTGGTATAAAAGAAGTTTTGCTTTCATTCAGCTCCTTGTAATATGTGTTGAAATGTAAAATATTAGGCTTGAAAACACAACGTATATGAGTACAATATTCGATGTTCTGGGACGAGCTAGAATTCAGATGTTAGTGGTAACGATGATAAGGACTACACATATTCAGACTGCATTTTAAATTTCTGAAAATGCATTAAAAAGTACAGCTATTAAAGAGAATTCAAAGCTGTATCTCTGACTACCTCAAGGTAGTATGCGCCTCGAAAGTGAAATACTTATTTTTTGCTCAAACTTTCCATAAGGAATCTTTTAACCAGTCTCTTTCAAAACCAAAAATTAAATCGGAGGTCACTATGCAAAATTTTGGATCTAGAGAAATGTAAACCAAAATTTACCGATATTTAAACTTCAAAATGGCCGCCATCCCTGCGTTTACTCTATGCAGAAAAATAAAATGTTCGGTTTTCGGAAAACTAAGCAAGTGAAAAGTTTTCTTACACCGAGAGCTTTAAAATGAACCCCCACAAGTGGTAGAAGATCAAAAAAGAATTAAAGTTTGAGAGTCCGATTATCTGTCCCCAAGGCGCGTTCCACCTGAAACGGATGCTGCCCTCGTGTGTGATCATGTAGATTCCTTCCGTGAAAGAATATCTTCAAGTAAACAAAGACGCGTGACTTGCATGTAGGTTGATGGATTATGCAAGACTGACAAAGATAAATTCTGGTTTGATCTCGGTTTCTACGCGCTGTCGCTTCCGCAGTGCACTTTCCGCCTTCTGTCCTGATAAATTGCAAATAAAAATGTATTATTGATAATTTCATGACGATATGTAGTCCCGTATGCCGACGGGGAAGCCTAGATCTGGCGATCGTAACCCATTAAATCGATTATTATGTAACCTGTAGAAAGAAAAAAAAAACGAAAAAACTTAACATTTGAGAATTTGATACAGATAAATGTGTAAGCTTACATCACGATGAAAATTCAGATAGCCTACGCAATTCCAGGTGATTCAGAAAAGTTTTATTGCATGAATAAATGATATTTAATTCCAGGCAGGGGGCTGCGTCAGCCGATCAGTCAAAAAGGTTATCCTGAATTGAAATAGCAATACAAAAGGTTTACATTACCGTTTTAGGGAAAGAGCATCATAGGCACTGAGGCTAAGATTAAAACAGACCGTAAATCTGTACTTTCCAGTGGATAGGATTGAGATTTAAATCATTCAGTAAGCGATTTCCCGTCGAGGGGATTGTAATTTCTCTTGCCGGTAGACGAGCTTGAGTAGCCGTCTAGCTGGCCGGACGCAACCAAGTTTTTTAATTAACTGGCGTTCAGAGAATTGCCTCCATGTGCTTGAGGATTTAATTTAGCCGCGAGAGTTTGTCGGGAATCGTCAAACAGCCCGGCCTTTTCAAGTCTATCGAGTACAAGTCCAGTGTTTGGACACCTAATCAACGAAAGTCTACAAGGTGTGTGTTTTGTATCAGGCGGACTCGAACTCCGTGCCCACGCCTGAAACTAAGTATACGTAGTCATGGAGAGTCAATATGAACCACATTATGTCCCGACACACTGTTTAAACTGTAAGCCGATAGCCACGACGATTTATTGGCACTCGAACCGTATCATTACAAGAATTGTTTTAACGAGCGAGTAAGGAGACGAAAATCGATATCGCCCTCGTGGCAAACGAACCCGATATCCCCACCGTGTGCAGGAACTCAATATTCGAGTTGTTTATATTTTCACGCGACCCTTGTTCCGAGTCTCGTCTGTCGTACCGAGAATCAATACTGGAAATGCCCAGGAAGAACAAACGTCGAAACGGAAACCATTGGACAAATTGATTCCGAGGTTGAGTAAATGTTTCCAAATGAAAGTTTTCCGTTACTGCTCTGTTTCACACCTACCTGCTGTGCATTGATATCAGTCAAAATGACTTTTAAGATTTGCGCTCATCTCTAAACTCGTCAGCCTTGCTAAAACTGAAACTATGTCTTCCTAACATTTTCCCTCAACATTCACTTGTTCGTCGACTTGCTTAGGCTACCACTTTCACATAATTGTATTTAAGACATTAAAAAAACATCAGGAGAACGAATCAGCCACTACAACCAAATGTATTTTAGTGTACCGAAAACCTGATAAGGACAACAACAAAATCGATATGGTACAACACTAAAATCGATGTGATCAACGATTTTTTACGTTACATTTTAATTGCATCTCCGTCTGCAAAAGTTGAAACATTGTCTAGCAGGAGGTGTTGTTTTCACTTACACCTGCTGCTAAACAATGTTTCAACTTTTGCAGATGAAGTTGATTCCTCCGTTACCACCTAGCTGATAACTACACCTGACAGTGTAATATGATACAGTCTGTCCTCATAAAATGTAATTAAAAATCATTGGTCACATCGATTTTAGTGTTGCACTTCTTCGATTTTACTGTAAGTTGTTCTCATCAGTTTTTCGATACACTAAATTGGATTTGGTTGTAAAAAAGCCTCACAAAAATGGTAGTTGTCTCAGCTACAAGGCAGCATCGAATCTAGTCGTTTCCGAAGTATATTTAATAGAAGTTACAAATTTTATCATGTTTTAGGTAAGATGGTGTTGTTCAGAAAAGCTTTATTAACAAAATTGTTGTAGATGGGTTCATAGACCCTCCAAAAACGGTTTACGGTGGGTTTACCAAAGAAATTTTATTATCGCATGGAGGAGATTGTAGAACACTTAGACCATGCTATGCTGTAAAAATTGATATAATGATGCTAGGGCACATGATCCTATGTCTGTGCTATAATATGCAATAAAGCACACCCAGCGACGGTATACCACGAGATTTTGACCAGTTCACGACATATATGCACGAGCGATAGCGAGTGCATATATGAAGTGAACTGGTCAAAATCTCGTGGTATACCGTCGCTTGGTGTGATTTATTGCTATTATATCATAACAGTATATTGAATTTCTGGCGTGGAACGTCGAAAACGGATTTTTGCTCAAGCTGAGAGCTCGCGCGTATGCCAGCCGTGGTATATCGCCAATATACCACGGTTCTTTTCGCGTCTCGACCAATCAGATCGCTGTATTTGCACCATCAATATACTGGTATGCTATAATATGTAATATTGCACTTCTCTAATGCAGATGGTACGAGAAGGTACCCTAGGATCTATTATTTCGTTTGCAACAGGAAACCAATTTAGCTTTACTGAAAGATTGTGGCTTTTGAACTTGGGTCCAAGTTTGACAGGTGTAGCGTGTTGGGGGTTTGGACAAAGTAGCCGACCATTACATATGCCTGAAGAAATGGTCCCCGCACCCTACCTGCCGAGAAACAACAGTTCTCCCCCGCCTTTTTGCACCAACCGCGAATAATGGCCAGAGACGCGGCACCGTCCTGTTTTGCCGACATCACGCGCAGTCCCAACCCACAACAAGTAGTGTACCGTTACGTTGCGCATTGTCAAGCCGAGGCGTGTAGCCGTGACCCTAATTAACCCTTTACGCCGCACAATACCCGTACGAAGGATCCCAATGTGACTGTCTCGTTTGACAGCGAAGATGAGTAATTTCCGTTTCTCAAAAGTATAAATCTGCAATTCCACGCATTCTTGGCGAAACAACGCCATTG